>NW_017672017.1:5729-138993 GCF_001879085.1 Nicotiana attenuata
ATGGCGGAGAGGTTTGTTGAAAGGTCTGCAGCTGCAACGTCATTGATGGAAAGGGGTGTTGAATTTATGCCAGTGCCGATGAAGAGATTTGAGAAATACAGACGGCGAGCACATTGGCATTCATTTTTGCAGTATGATAACGAAAGAAATATTTTTGAAGTTCGCACCGCTATCCATGAAAATCGGGGGAATAATGTACATATTATAAATGAATCTAGAAGGTTATGCTCTTGTGGGAAATGGTCCATCTACCACATGCCTTGCTCACATGCCATCAAGTGCTTTTAATAAGTTGGTTTAGGTGCAACCAACTATGTTGATCAACAATATAGTGTTGCGAAGTACCTAAACACATATAGTGGGCAGTTGCAGCCAGTGGGTGCTGAGCATTATTGGCCGCCTGAACCATTTAAAATGGTGTGTAACAAGTCCTACTTGCGTCGAATACAGGTGCAGAAGAGAACGCGTATACGGAACCAAATGGATCTTAGTGATACCGTTTATGCGCGCAGATGTGATATATGCTCGCAAACAAGACACGACCGTCAAAAATGTCCTTCGGCTGGTTTGGGTGGCAATAGTACTCAAGCTCTTGGTGGTCCTTCTTCTATTATGCCTAACTATCACCGAGTTTATGTTAATACGACGCTGTTTTGTTTATGTTGCAAGTTTTATAAAATAAAACTATGTTTGTTAATTATGAGTTGAACTTTTCCATTTCAGTTTTTTAATGATAATTAAAAAAAATTATATATTCAGAAGAACTGGAAACAACATTGAAATTTCATAAATCTGATTAATTTATGACTATCTGTTGTCTTGTCGAACTGAAAAAGCTGCCCAACTAACATAAAGTTGTTTCGTACCCGTCAGAACATTTAACACGGAAAGCATAGCGTGGTCAAATATTACGTTATGTCTATATATAGCGCGGTTAAATACTACGTTATGACTGTGTGTTGTCTTGTCGAACTAAAAAGGCTGCCCAACTGACATAAAGCTGTTTCGTACCCGTCGGAACCTTTAACACGCAACGCATAGCGTGGTCAAATGCTACGTTATGTGTGTATATAGCGCGGTTAAATGGTACGTTATGTGTGTTCTGTTGCCAATAAATAACGAGCTCATTCTACTTATTTTCTGCGCTCAACTACTAACTAATAGCAAATCTTTCAAGAAAAGCAAGTTGTTTTTAACACAAAAATGTCTCAACCTCTTTATGTACCAAGGTGCAAGTGCGGAAATAAATGCCAGATGCAAAGTTGTTGGGATAATGGTGAAGCTGGACACCGCTTCTGGGAATGTATGAACAAGTTTTATAAGGTTCCTAGCGAACCTGTTTACGATTTTGAGGAATGGATTGATGAACCATGTCATCAGGAGTACTACAAATAGTTGTTGAACGATCTTAATGATTTGTGTTTAAAACAGTGGGAACGTGAAAAAGAACTTAAAAAGAGGTTGTGGAGTTGAAAGTGAAACATAAAGAGGTAGAAGAAGAAAAAAATAAGCTGGAAGAACAATTTAAGTGGTTGGAGCAGAGAATAAGGGGCGGCAGAGACTAAATGTATGTGTTTAGTGTATCACTTTATCTTTATGTTTCCTATGTCGTGTATTTTTATTAGTTATACTGAATTTTAATTATGTTAAGTTGCTATGTTTGTGTTCGTGTTGTAGTATTAAACTAAAGTAGTTGTAATGAACTTTATTTTCATTCATTGTAATAGAATTTAAGTTTTTGCGACTTGTGTTTGTATTGTAGTATGAAACTAGCTAATTAACGGAGAAATAAAAAAGTAATGCACATATTATATAAAAGTTGTTGTTAATGTATATACAAAAATATTATTTACATCAAATACAAAAAAAAGAATAAAATCAATGTGTCCCGCATCCAGTGTGCTTCAACGCAGCCGCTGGCCTGAGGCGCATCGCATCCCGCCTGGGTACGCTATTGGGATCGTGATCATCAAGTCGTCTCCTTATAGCCAGATGTGCCGCTGCATGATCATCAGTGGTGCTGAACAGGATCGGTAGAAGGGGTCGTCAGTCCAGTAGAAACCTACATAACAATAGAAAGCTCAGTATAGCAAAGTATATAATAAGTCAAAACAATATAAATTGTCTTACCACCATCTCGTCGGGCTCCTGAATGCAATCATCCATCGCAGTCATGTCAGCATCGCGTTCAGCCTTAAAAAGGAAATTAATAAAGTTATGGAAAATAAAGACAAATTCTAATTCAATACTAAGAAAACCATACCTATGCCTGTGATGATGAACCATAACTCAGTCGACGCCCACCATGTAAATCTCGTGTCGGCCGCTCCTCAGTAATAGTAGACGGCCCTGGAAAGTATGTATGCCAATCCACTCTAGAAAGGTCTGTGCCCGTGATTAATAATTGACCTGACGGGGTCACCTGCGAAGTCCCTAGAGTGAGGTCCATCCCAAGGCTGTACGACGGCATGTCTGTCTCATGTAGGCCACCCGGCAGATCGGCAGCAACATAATCAGCAGGGGCCTCAACGCCCCCTTGCTGGGGACCACCTCCTTTCCGCACACCACCACGTCGTCCGGTACCCCCGCCCTCGTCGGGCACCACCACCTCGTCGGGAACCACCACCTCGTGGCACACCAGGGCCTCGCTCGTACTGCTCTGGCTCTACATAATCAGGCATGTGTGCCAAACGCTGATCCTCCCGGGCTCACTGCAGTGTTCGGGCAGCCAACTCTACAAATCGACGACTGTAATCCTGCAAGGCGACTGCAGGATCGCCGACATAATCCTACATCTGCAGTCCCATCTGATAGACTGTATGTTGTCCAATAGCCTGCACAACGTATAAAATATAAACTACATATATTTCACTAAAATACGGTAGTATAATCAATAATAACAGAAAACATACCAGGGCCTCGTGTCGCCCGGCGTATGGAACATACCGACCGCCAGCCTGATGAATAGGGTTCCCGATAAAAATTCGGGTGACGTGCCGGTACCACGACATATACCTCTGAATAGCTACCTCCTCCATCTGTGTAGGTGGGAGCGGAATCATCTGATCTCGATGGTCCCAAATATGGATATGCGCCGCTAACCATGCCATAAATGCGTCATCCGCCCTGCAATGATCATCCCTCTGATAATGCATATGCTCCCATATAGGCCCCCTCGGTATATACTGCGGGCGGCCAAACTGTCGAAGTACCCGCTCCGAGGCATGATGCTCCACAATGTCAAGGCATATGAGTGGGGCAGAAGTGCTCCAAATCAATCGGCCGGCCGAGCAATAAGCTGGTAGGGAAGCTATCAAATCGTCGTTGTATGGCATCCAAATGAACTATCAAATAAGAACATGAAACGTGAGTATGCGCAACACTAAGTTAATCTATACCAGGTAAGTTTAGGTACATATTTACCTGTGCGCCCTCCAGCATATCCAACACATCCCTGCAGAGGGGGAGATTATGATGAGCATCATACTCTCGTGAAAGTGTACGGCGGAGAACCCACCTCCTGGCTAGAGGGAGAAACGGAGGTACTACATTAGGAGGTAATTGTGGTAGAGGTGGCTGAAACTGCAAGAACCGCTCCCAGGCCCAAACCTAACATACAAAGTTGACGTAAGGTTTAAGATAAATTCGAACTAGGTAGAATTGGAACTAATGAACAGATTATTCGAATATGTTGTCACCTGTAGAAGCGGCAGAAAACCACAAACATCACTTTGGGTGCCCATGTTCGCCCGGCACATGTGCCTGTACATGTAGGCGAGAACAGCAGCACCCCAGCTGTAATAGGGTAACTCATCTAGAAGCTGAAGATGATGAAGAAATCTCAGGCTGACTAGGTTCCCCGACGTGTTCGGGAACAAGACATCTCCAATTAGAAGAAGCAGCAACAACCTCGTATACCGGGTAATATGTAACTCCTCTATATCGCCGGTGATCTCGGGGTGGAGTACCTCCAGGTACTGCCTAATAGGGGTCAAAGTCATCTGACAGGCCCCCGACGATGCAGTCTCGTCCTGTGGCCTGAAACCCGCGAGCAGCTGCAGCATGTCCAAATAATCCGCACGCGACATGATCTCATAGCAATAGGCAGTGAAACGGCCATGCCATCAACGGGCAGGCCATATAAAACCTCCACGTCCTGCAGCGTGATGGTGGCCTCGCCAATGGGCAGGTAGAAAGTGTGTGTCTCCGGTCGCCACCGCTCAATCAACGCCGTGATCAAAGACCAGTCGAGCTGCATCCGCCCGATCTGAATAATCCTATAGAATCCCGTATCCTGCAGGCGCTCGACTACACGGGGATGGAGATCTCTATCCCTCAAAAAATCCCACAGGTCGTCCACTCTCCCAACGCGGAGAGTCTGGGACAGTAACTCTCCGTCCCATATATGGGCGGACCTATGATCGTCCTGTAGCACTAATAGCTCACGAGAGTAAGGGCCGGGATGTGTAGGTACAAAGTATATATACCTATGGGTTCCAGGCTCGATATTTGAGGCCCAGTAGCACCAAACTATCATGAATAATTATGTGTGTCAAATTCAATATTTTTATAATTTTGTGTGTTTGTTTTATAATTTAAATTCTTAATTATTTAATTGTACAAAGTATATATACCTATGGGTTTCAGGCTCGATATTTGAGGCCTAGTAGCATCAAACTATCATGAATAATTATGTGTGTGAAATTCAATATTTTTATAATTTTGTGTGTTTGTTTTATAATTTAAATTTTTAATTTTTAATTATTTAATTGTACAAAGTATATATACCTATGGGTTCCGGGCTCGATATTTGAGGCCCAGTAGTAGCACCAAACTATCATGAATAATTATGTGTGTCAAATTCAATATTTTTATAATTTTGTGTATTTGTTTTATAATTTAAATTCTTAATTTTTAATTATTTAATTGTACAAAGTTTGTATTTTTATCTACCAGTATAAGAGATACTTAAACTACAGGGATTCTACGCTAAAATACTCTACACTTTGCTACGCTAAAAGGTTCTACATTTTACTACGCTAATAAATAATCTAAACTAAATATAAATAATAAATACATTTTAATCACATAACATTCACAAAAATACATATAACATACTAGTTTCGTAAATAAAACACAAAACGACATGGAAACACTAATATCTAAATCCGGATATTAACAGAAAAATTATTTCTCAATTTTACATTTTTTTTAGAACACTAATATCAAAGTCCGGATAAATATAACATACTAGTTTCGCAAATAAAACACAAAACGACATGGAAACACATTCAAATCAACTAATATGCATTATTATACAAGTTTCGACATAAAATAAATCGAAATACCTCGATTTAGTATTTTCGAAAAGTAAATTGGCTGAAAATTTGAGTCCGAAAGAGTGAAACCATAATAATACGATGCTCTACTACGATGTGGGACCTGCGTTCTTAGCGTTTTGTGTGACGGGAGGGGCCTACAATTTTGTTTTTTAGGAACGACAAGGGGTGGGTGGGTGGTTGGGGGGGGGGGGGTACCAGATAAATCGAAAGAAGTAAAAAAATGGGGGAGGAGGAGTTTTGGTGGGGGAGGACGAAGGGGACTATTTAATCAGGGGTATAGCGTGCTATTTCTTTACGCTATAGGTATAGCGTATGATTTCTATGCGCTAAACCTGACAGTCAAATCGTCAGGGGGTATATCGCACTTATTCCTTGCGCTATACCTTAACGGCAAAAGTTACCGTTAAGGTATAGCGCGGCGAATTTCGGCGTTATATATAGAAAAGTAACTTTTTTTTTACACTCATTAACGTCACATTTGTCCAAAAAGATAATAAAAAGGTTCCGGACTCATATATTAAGCTAATTACTTTATTTGATATTGTAAATAGTTACTCTATAATACTATTATCAGTACGAGAAGCCAAGAACGTAAACTCATTATTATAGTATTACTCTATAATACTATTAGCAGCTCCTATAAATGACAGTAAAACGCCGACTATAAAGTACATAATTAAGCAGATGAATTGGTACTGGTTTTCAAAGAGAATCAAGCAAAGCGTTTGAAAGTCTTGGGAGAATTCAGAGAAGTTTGGTCAAAAGTTTGATGGAGACTTTTCAAGCAGCATGAAATAATTAATTGAAGTGACTATTTTTGGAGTATATATTTTATTGCTACTTTCCAATATCCAGTACGGACATTTATACTATTTTTAGTTGGGTGGGGTTAAAATTTTGTTATTGGTCTGCAGGGTTGTCTAGTGGATCATCAATTTTGGCTCACATGCATGCACACTCTCCAGAGGTTAATTACACAAACCTCCCCTTTAAATTTTTATTTTGTCCAATTTCCTCTTTGGCTCTTTCCATGTAACATTTGGACTAGATTGAGAAAAAGTTTTAAATCACTTTGGTTTTGATAGGGTTCAAAATACCCATAAACTATTGTAAAAAGCCCCTAAGCTTAAAAAAAATATTTTGCAACCCTAAGCTTAAAAAAATATATTTTGCAAAATATTTTCGTTTTTTTAAACTAATGCCCACTAGTTCACTAATTTAGTAAAGTCCTTTTTTTTTCAGTTTTACAAAAAACAATTCAGTTTTTACAAAAAAAATATTTTTTCAGCTTTTTTAAAGCATTTTTTGTTAAAATTGGAAAAAATTGTAAAAACAGAAAAAAAATATTCTTAATAAAATATTTTCATTTTTTTAAAAACTGAAAAAATATTTTCATAAAATATTTTCGTTTTTGAAAAATATATTTTTTTTTCGTTTCTTTTTCAGTTTTTTAAAAACATTTCCTTTTATTTTCGTTTTTCAGTTTTTTTTAAAGGAAATTTTTTTTTTCGTTTTTTTAAACTAATGCCCAATAGTCCACTAATTTAGTAAAGTCCTTTTTTTTTCAGTTTTACAAAAAACAATTCAGTTTTTACAAAAAAATATTTTTTCCAGCATTTTTGTTGTAAAAATTGGAAAAAAATTGTAAAAATAGAAAAAAAATATTTTTCATAAAATATTTTCGTTTTCTTAAAAACTGAAAAAAAAATTTCAACAAAATATTGAATATAAAAAAATAATTTCATTAAATATTGAATATAAAAAAATAATTAGCTTCTTCGTCCTCTCGGCGCACGTTAGATGCGATAACCTGCGGCACCGCCGGAAATGGGAGGAAGAGGGAGACCCGAGAAAAATCAAAGCAAAGCACCAGTCATTGAGCGAGGAAACAAAGAAATTATCACTAGGGAACAAGGAAAACAACATGCAAAAGGAAAAATGCAGGAGGAAGAGCTGGATCTGGAGAGTGATAGTGAGCTGAATTGGCCAGATTTGAGCTGCAATAGAGTCAAATCAGTTGTTCCAATGAGTCCAGTCAATCGAGGGATACCTAAAATGAACATATCGCCGGTCGTAATTGGGGGAGCAAGCACAAGCAAAGTAACTCCCAATGTAACAGTAACTACAAGCATTTCAAAGGAGCAGAGCAATGTAACAGTACCAGTAGGAATCGAGCTAGAGAAGCACAAACAAGTGATGAAACCAAACAGTATTGGAAGATCATGGGCAGGACTACTTCAAGATAATAAAATTGCTACAAAAGGGATGGATCTAACATACATACCACCGGTGATGCAAGAGGGAGAAGTAGTAGTGCAAATTCTGGAAGAAGACATTGTGGAGGAAAATCAAAAATGGAATCGAGCAATAATTCTGTATGTAGTTGGTAATACTCCAACTATTGGAACTATTGAACGTTTGTTGCAGGGTAGTGGAGAAAAATCAGGAAGCCAAAGGTATTATTCCACAACGATGGCTACTTTATAATTTTGATGCATAGCTATGAGGAAAGGGATAAGGTGTTGATAAATGGGCCATATACTATGAATAGTAGACCAGTAATACTAATACCATGGACTGAGGGATGTGATTTTAATAAAGAGGTGCTGAAAACTATTCCTCTTTGGGTTAATTCCCAAAACTTCCACTGAATTATTGGAGCAACTTAGCTCTTAGCAAGATTGGGAGTGGACTAGGGAAACCTCTATATGTTGATGCATCTACAACCGTGGCTGATAGGATCTCATATTCTCGGGTACTAATAGAAATGGACATAACAAGGCCTTTGCCAGGATCAATTAAACTGGTTGATCCCAAAGGAAAAGTGATACAACTGGTGGTTCAGTATGACTGGAAGCCCCAATACTGTCAAACATGTTGTCAAATTGGTCATTCATGTTATAACCAGCAAATGCAGAAACAGGAGGAGGGACAACAAAAGTATAGAATACAGAACCAGAACCAGGAATGTAGAGCTGTAAGGAAACTTGATCCAAAGACTGACAAAATAGATTCATGTGGGAGATTTCTGGACCAAGTGGAAGAAGATAATGAAGAGACACAGAACAAACAACCAAATGAAGAGCAATGGCAATTGGCTAGAGGAATATGGAAGGAAGAAATGAGAATGGAGTTAACATAGGTAATGCTTTTAAAGCTTTGGTTGACACAACACAGAAAATAGTTCAAATGACAGAAAATCAAAATCAAGGTAGAGAACTGCCTAGATATAGAGGCAGAGGTGATAATCTGAACTCAATATCCATAGAATGTTGAACATCATAGCGTGAAATGTTAGAGGCCTGAATAAAGGGTACAAGCAAAAAGAACTAAAATTTTTTATTAGAGACAATAAGGTAGTGATAATGGCTGTGTTAGAAAATAGAGTTAAAGAAGCAAAAGCTGAGTCTGTAATAAAGAAAGTTTTTATCAATTGAAGATGGATAGCAAACTATAACACTGCTCCAGGTGGAAGAATATGGGCGGCATGGGACCAGACAAAGGTGAATTTTGAGGTTTATGACATACATAAGCAGTACATAATAGGGCGGTTAGAGCATTTCAGAATGGCATCAAGTTTAATTTTGGAGCTATTTATGGGATGCATAATATTCAAGATAGAAAGGTACTATGGGATGATATGAAAACAATAATAGATGACATCACTGGACCATGTGTATTAACGGGAGATTATAACACTATTTTAACTAGTAAGGATAGGATACATGGGAATCCAGTCCAGGAGTTTGAGGTGAAAGAATTTAAAGATTTCATTTGGGAGGTAGGGCTAACTGAGTTGAGAACAGTGGGTAGGAAATATACCTGGACAAACAATCATGTACATAACAAGATAGATAGGATACTTGTCAATGTTGAATGGATCCAGAAATGGCCTACAATGGAGGGGACTGTGTTAAAGCCTGGGTTCTCAGATCATTGTCCTTTGAGCATAACAATCGAGGCTGATCAACAAAAGGGAACTAGACCTTTCAAGTTTTTTAACTGCCTGACCCAACATAAAGAATTTGAGGATACTATGAACAAAAGCTGGACAAAAAGGAGTGAAGGAACTGCAATGTATAAGGTGTGGAAGAAACTAAAGATGCTAAAGATCAAATTGAAGCAGCTGAATAGCCAAGATTTCAATAGCACTGGACAAAGAATTCAAACAACAAAAGTCAAGCTGGAAGGTATTCAGGATCAAATGTTTGGACCTGGGATTGACATTGACATAGTAGCTCAAGAAAAAGAGGCAAAAATGGAGTTGGCTAAATGGCTTGAGATTAAGGAGAGTATAATGAAGCAGAAATCAAGGGTTAAATGGCTCAAGCTGGGAGATTCAAATACAGCTTATTTTCATGCCTATGTCAAGAATAGACAAGCAACAAATTATATTGGACGATTGATTAATAGCACTGGACAAATACTCATGAAAGCTAATGAAGTGGAGACAGAAATATTGAAGTTTTACAAGCAGTTACTTGGAACATCAGCAACACAGCTACCAGCAGTCAACACAGAAGTAATGCAGCAAGGGTATGATCTAAGTAGACAACAACAATTGCAGTTAATAAGACCTGTAACTGGAGATGAAATAAAGCAAGCATTCCAAGGTATTGATGATAACAAAGCACCAGGGTGTGATGGATATAATGAATTCTTTTTTAAGAAAGCATGGTATATAATAAGGTAAGAGGTAACTGAAGCAGTGATGGAGTTCTTTGATGAAATGTAATGCATAAACCTATCAACTGTACATCCATTACTCTAATCCCTAAAGTAAAGAACCCTAGCAGTATTAAAGAATTCGGACCTATATGTTGCTGTACAGTATTCTATAAGATTATCTCAAAGATCCTAACAACAAGACTGCAGGAAGTTATGCTAGACTTGATTGATAGTTGTCAAACAACATTTGTGCCAGGAAGGTTGATCACAAATAATATCATAATGAGTCATGAATTGGTTAAAGGCTATGGGAGGAAGAATACATCACCTAGGTGTATGTTGAAGATTGATATGCAGAAAGCTTATGATTCCGTGGAATGGGTGTATGTTGAGCAAGTGATGAGGTTATTGGGGATTCCAGAAAAATTTGTAAAATGGGTAATGATCTGCATCAGTACAGTCTCTTATTCAATCATTGTAAATGGAAGACCAAGCAAGCCATTTGAAGCAAAGAGAGGACTAAGGCAGGGGGATCCTCTTTCACCATTGTTGTTTGTGATGGCTATGGAGTACCTATGCAGACTAATGAAGCAGCTAGGAAACAGGAAAGAATTCAGATTTCATCCAACGTGTGCAAGAGTCAGATTAATACAATTGGGATTTGCTGATGACCTTCTACTATTCTGTAAGGGAGATGTGCAATCTGTCAAGGCCCTACACAATCAGTTTCTAATATTCTCTATAGCTTCTGGGCTAGTTGCTAACACAAGTAAAAGCAGTGTGTACTTTGGAGGTGTAGACAACAGGACACAACAAGTGATAATGAATCTACTAGGATACACCAAATGTGATCTACCTTTTAGATACCTTGGTGTTCCTTTGAGCACAAAAAGACTGACAGCAGTTCAGTGTGAACCTTTGATAGATAAAATGCTCAACAGAATCCAATGCTGGACAGCCAAGTTTTTATCTTATGCAGGAAGAGCAACTTTGATCAAAAGTGTGCTGGGAACAATACAGAACTTCTGGGCACAAGTCTTTATTCTACCAAAGAAAATCATACAGTTTATTGAGGCAATATGCAGAAGGTTTCTATGGTCGGGCAGTGCTGAACCAACAAAGAAGGCTTTGATTGCCTGAGACAAATTATGTGCTCCTAAGGTAGCAGGGGGATTAAAATTCACAAATATAGAGCTGTGGAATAAAGCTGCTCTTTGCAAACTTCTCTGGAACATTTGCAAAAAGAAAGAGAAACTGTGGGTCCAGTGGGTTCATGCATACTATATAAAAGATAACAACATATGGCATACTGAACCAAAGAATGCTTCATGGGTTATTCAGAAGATTTTCAAGGCCAGGGAACAATTTCAAGAGGCTAGACACTCAGAAGCTGATGTGAGCGACATGGAAAGATTCTCTACCAGGAAGATATACAAAGAACTACAAGGGGAATACCAAAAGTTGACATGAAGAAGAATTGTATGCAACAACGAGGGATTACCAAAATGGATCTTTATACTAAGGCTGGCTATACTAGACAGATTAGCCACTAAAGTGAGGCTAGCAAGATGGGGATTAGTAGATGAAACAATATGTACAATGTGTCACAGGAAGAATGAAACAGTGCAGCATCTGTTTTTCGAATGTGAATTGTCAAATGAGATATGGTAGAAGCTACTATCATGGCAAGGGATCATGAGAAGGAAGAAAGAATGGCAGGAAGAAATTTAGTGGACAGAGAAGAAGGCAGCATGAAAGAGTGCAGGAGCTGAAGTGTTTAGAATGGTATTAGCTGCAGCAGTCTACCATATATGGCAAGCTAGGAACAATGTTATTTTTCAGAAGAAGCAAGCCAGTGCACAGAATATAGTGAAAATGATCATACAGGAGATACATATTAGAGCTCAATATAGTACAAAACTAGATACCTATTTAAGAAGTATGAATTGGTATCCAGAATGAGCTACATTAGAGATGTAATAGGAGATTAAGATGCAAAGAAGAAACCTCATGCTGGGGCTTCATGTCCACCAGAAGCATGTTAAGAGATGGTTTTTTGTAAGCTGTAAATAATTACTTGGTAAATAAAAATTTTTACTTACCAAAGAAAAAAAAATTGTTCCTAGTAGGCCAGATTATTGGAGTGGGTCAATAAAATTGTTATAATGAGTGGACTTCTATTTCTTAAACATTGGCTTCAAAAAATTATCACATCAGTTAAAGCCATTGAGAATATCATTTGAATGTGTAGAGTTACTTTTCTTGTTACAAAATAAAAAAGTGTGACTTTCTTGCTCAATTTTAATTAGTTGAGTGACTTATCTGTAAAACAAGGAAAAATGACTTTCTAACACAATTTTTTAATAGTTGAGCAATTGTATGAGAAATTTACTCCAATTAAATAAGAAAATAAATTGGATAGGTTGGTCTATAATTCGTTATAGGCTCAACCATTTTAAGATGTTCTAACTTAACAAAATTATTCGTCCATTTAACATTCTAGTTTGTCTTTAAATTGTTCAGCTTGCAAATAAAACACCGTATAGATGCGGATTTAGGGGCGGAAGGTTGTTTATCCGAACTCCCTTTTCTGAAAAATTATATTGTGTATATAGGATTAAATTTCATTTTTATTGATATATATCAAATGTTGCATCCCCTTGATACAAGTCTAAATCATAGTTTAGTGGTCAAATGGGTTCAAAATTTTTGTAAGATCCCAAGATCGATCATTACGCAGCATACCCTATTGTTTGCCTTCAACTTCTTTGTCTTATTTAATTATTAAAATAGTTATTTTTGCAATTATCTCTTGCTCATTTTTTGTTTATTATTTATTATACATGATTTTTTTCTCTTTTCGTCCTTTTAATGCCCCCTTTTTTTTTTTGTGTAAAAACTATTACTTCAAAACAAACTAATGTATTAGTTTTAGGGAAACTTACACAAATGTCACAAATAAGTGTCAACTTACCAACCTCCAGCCATTAGTCATAGACTTACCAAAACTAGCCAAGCACATATAAAAATTGAAAAATCAAATAAATAAGGTTCTACCTCTCAAAGAATCACATGCAAAAATCTCCTTCCATATTTTTAACCATGATTATCAACATTAGATGCAAGACGGAAAGAAAATTTCATGATGAGGTAGCAAATAAGGTGACGAAAATACCAAAAAAAAAAAAATAATATTCCAAAAATCTATGCAATAAAGGAACTTTTTCAATGGATATAGTTGAAATTCATTTAATTGTACCAGTAAACATGGATGGGACTATTCGAGAAACAAAGTTCCATGTGATCGAAGGCGACATGAGGTACAACGCACTACTCGGAAGGCCTTGGGTTCATGATATGAGAGCAGTGCCCTCGACGCTTCACCAAGTCTTGAAATTCCCAACATTAGAAGGAATCAGAATAGTGTACGGTGAACAACCCGCCACCAAGGAAATGTTTGCAATCGATGAGGTAACACCAGTATCAGCGTTGTCATCAACAAAGGGATCAGAATCGAAGGGAAAACAGGAAGTCAAATAGCAACCACAGTCGTCGGCCTCGGCCCGATCGAAAGAGCGAGGAACTTTCGAGGATGATGATTATATGATACCTCAAACCTTCATAATCCCCGATGATTCCAATACAATGACGTCAACGGTCGAAGAGCTGGAACAAATCATACTGATCGAGCATCTACCCGATAAAAAGGTATACCTGGGCACGGGGTTAACTCCCGAGCTCACGAAAAAACTCGTTCAATTCGTTTTAAATAACATGGATTGTTTGCTTGGTCCCATCGAGATATGACAGGGATCCCACTGGAGTTGCTACGCATCGACTGAGCTTGGACCCAAAGTTCCACCCGGTGAAACAAAAGAGAAGACCTCAGTCCGAGGTAAAACATACATTCATTAAGGACGAGGTAACAAAACTTCTCAATATAGGATCTATTCGGGAGGTAAAATATCCCGAATGGTTAGCAAACGTAGTTGTAGTCCCTAAAAAGGGAAACAAACTTAGAATGTGCGTAGACTACAAGGATATAAACAAGGCATGCCCTAAAGATTCCTTTCCTTTGCCGAATATCGATCGCATGATCGATGCCACGATCGGCCACGAGATCCTTAGTTTTCTCGATGCCTACTTCGGGTATAATCAAAAGATGAACCCGGGGGATCAGGAAAAGACTTCGTTCATCACTAAGTACGGCACCTATTGCTATAATGTAATGTCGTTTGGACTAAAAAAAATGCTGGTGCTATTTATCAACGCCTAGTAAATCGAATGTTCGAAGAACAAATAGGTAAATCAATGGAGGTTTATATTGATGATATGCTTGTTAAGTCCCTGCGAGCAAAGGACCATTTGAAATATTTGCAGGAGACCTTCGGCATACTGAGAAAGAATAACATGAAGCTTAACCCAGAGAAATGTGCATTCGGTGTCGGCTCGGGCAAGTTCCTCGGCTTTATGGTATCAAATCGGGGGATCGAAATTAATCCCGATAAAATCAAGGCAGTGCATATAGATAAAATTTGAGGAAGATTGGAGGTGATTTGGACTGTTTTATATTAAAATTCGTAATTAAATCGAGTTCAAAAAATCCTTCTGCGACACATGTATCATTCTTGTATCTCACACACAGCTATACATGTGATAGACAATTGATACAAATATGATACATATGTCATACACAAATGATACACAATGCGATACACATCATTTATTTTTTCATGTTCAGTTTTTACTTCGAATGTTCAATTCAAACCACCTCAAAACTTCACCAAATCATCCCAAAACTGAGATTCAAGCTCCTTAAAATGTACCCAATCTATTCTAATAACACCCACTCAAAAGAAAGCAAAAATTTGACCTTTTTTTGCTACAAATAGCTAATTGGCTTATATTAGTAATATTTGGCTAATATTAGTAATATTTTATGAATTGACAATTTTTTGTAATGAGCTACTTATAAATGGATATAGCTGGTAGTTTCCCTTAGTTTTAATCCAACATATCATTAGCATGAGTTTCGACGATAGTTTAATTGCTATTTAAATTTAACCTTTTTTTTTATGAACCCGTTTGACATTACATTTGGATTCAACAAATTTTGATGAATCCATTTGATGCAATTTTTACTATTCACTTCTTTATAATATTGAACCCCTTGTTCGGAATCCTGGATCCGATGATAAATCGACAAACAGTATTTTGGTCGAATAGAGGAGTATATGCAATTAGCTCTATGATAATTACTCGATGTTTTAGATCTTCCCATATCCAGGTCAATGTTGATATACGAATATTAGCTCTATGATAATTATTTCTTCAATTCATTAAGGATCCTTTTCAAGTAAGAATTCATCATAGATATCTGTTTATTTTGCTTAAGGGTGTACAAAGAAAACCGACAAACTACACTAAATCGATAATTCGAGTCAAATCGAGAAAAAAGTCCGACTATGGGATCTTGGGAAAAAAACCCTAATCATAATTGGTTTAGTTTGGTTTTAACTAAAAAAAGTCAAACCAAAACCAAACCGACATTACATGTATAGAAGTTCTAAATATATTTAATACATAAAAATATTTATTGTAGTGTAGTTTATAAATATTTCTTAAACTTTTTCATTGTTTTATTTTAATCATATTATTTCAGGCTTGGACTTATAATTTTTGAATGCTCGAGTGTTAAAGTCCATAAATATTAGTAACTCAAATAAATCCCTAATTAAATCAAATCAATACTAATGCTAACAAAAGACATTCAATTCAACTGTACTAGGAATGACGATAGTGTTGGATATCTATATTTTACTTTTTTCCACAATATAGAAAAAATGCATAACTTATTTTTTTAGTGTTTAGTCCTGTAAATAATAGTAGTACTTATTAGTTGCACTTATTTTAGCAACTTATTAATTTTAAATTATGGCTTATTAATAATATTTATTTTATGTGATTTTATTATCTTTATTGTTGAATATTTTAGTACAATGCCATGGCTCATCTTATATTTTATGCTATTTTTTTGAAAAGCACCTTATATAGTTCTGTATTACTAGGATTAAAGAAATATTTTGAGCACGAATTCTATTTTTTGTGTTATGAAGACTTTATGAAAAACTCCCACGGATAATCTGGGAAAAATTGCGATTAAAAACCCGACTTTTATTGGTTTAGTTTGGTCTTTAAATTTAATAATCGAATAAAATTAATTTGATTATAATTAAAAAATTCGAATCAATACGCATACGCTATGTACACTCCTAATTTTGCTGCTTCTTCGAAGCTGCATGTATATTTCAAGTTGCTTAGTGCGAAATGTTTTCTTTTTCTAATACTAATTCGCTTCAAACTCTGAAAAAACATTGGGCCGTCAGTATCTTTTCTCGCACTGGGCGGACTACCAAATTGGACCATAACTTCTCATTTATTCACAGAAAAAGTAATGGTATCCAAATAATGAGAATTTAATCTTTCGTTTGTAAATAAATGACATAGAATTTAATCCTTCGTTGGTGAGAATCTATAAGCCAGCGCCCAGCTAGAAGAAACTCCTGACAAGAAAATGAAAAAAAGAAAAAGAGATGTCACGTTATTGAATTTATAGTTATATAAAGAACCAAAACTGCAAAAAAAAATCACGGTTGTCAATAATTAGATTTCCAATTTTAAATGGAATATTATTTTTTCTAAATAATTTCCTGATGACCGAATATTTTTATTTCTTATATTTCCTCTTCCATTTTCTTGAATAATCTGTTAAATTCGTAGTACAAAAGTAAACATTTTCCCTTGAACTTTAATGCTTATCGGGTAAGGCCCAAATATGAGGTGAACCAGGTTTATGACTAGTCAATTCTTTCATGCCACCATCACCAACGTTGCCACCCATGACCCTAAACCCGAACCCTTTGTGGAAGAAGTCAAGATAAAATCCACTTTGGTCAACGGTCAAATATGACTACGACATTGCTATATATAGTAGTTGCCATGCATATACCTAAACTTCCACATTTTAGCACATCCTTAGAAACTAAAGCCATAAAATCGAGAAACGAACACTAGATCAAGATAGCCACGGTGATGGACTCCAACGAAGATCAGAGAGGAAGAAGAGAGAACAAATACCGAGGCATACGACGAAGGCCCTGGGGAAAATATGCAGCGGAGATACGTGACCCTAATCGAAACGGGGCACGCCTTTGGCTAGGCACCTTTGAAACAGCAGAAGAAGCAGCCCGAGCGTATGATCGGGCTGCCTTTTCTCTAAGGGGCCACCAAGCCATCCTCAACTTCCCAAACGATGGACATTATAATCACAATAATAATACCAATGTACCTCTAGATCCTAGACCAAGCTACGCATCATCCATGGAAAACGCGCATATGTCGGCCTCTTCTTCTTTACCATCTTCTTCTTCAGCTACTGGTTCTTCTGATCAACAAGAGAATGTGACATTGGAGGGACATGATCATGAAGAGAAGGTTATTGAATTTGAGTATTTGGATAACAACCTTCTGGATGAGCTTCTTGGCTCACAAGTTCATCGCCAGGCTAATAAGCGGCCCAAGTATTTCTAGGTTGCTTTTTAGAAAAGCTTGAAATGTTTAGCTCCTTTATGGACTTGTTAATCTGTTAGTTCTTAGCATGCTATTTCCGATTCCTTTAATTTTTTCTCCTTAATTATATGCCAACTTTGAAGGGAGCCTTGAAGTAACAGTAAGGTTGTTTCTATGACCTATAAGTCACGGGCTCGGGCGGTGGAAACAGTCATTAATATTTGCATTAGAGTATGTTGCCTACATCACACTCTTAAGGTGCGATCCTTCTTCTAACCCTGCGTGAATGCAGGATACTCATAGAACCAGACTATTTTTATTTTTTATTTTTTTATATGCCAACTTTCTTTGTCGTTTTTTGTTCATCCTGATTTATGTTCTTTCTATGTACCCACAAGTAAGAGGATAGCTAATTGATTATGTCTGCTACCTAATTGTACAAATCTTAATGTTTTTGTCATATATAACCCCTAATTAACAACTCCTCTTATTATTATTATTCTGAGCTTCTCATTAAGGAGGTACCGTTCTCTGTGTCCAAATCTAATATCTTTTGGCAACATAATAAGAAAATGATCGTAGATATTAAAGCTCACGTATACTACGTATGAAGACTCAATTAATTAGGGGCAATTTGCTCAAATATATAGCCCAACACAATATATTACACCTACGTAACTACATTTTTCAGTTTACACTCACATAACCAATATTTTCTTTGAAACAATATTTATACAACATTTACATACTGATATAATAGTTAAAACATATATCACTCGCTAATATAAAAGTATATAATAATATATGAAATATATAAACATCGCTAGCTATAGTAACCAACTTCGTTTACAATTTTCAGTTGTAATTGTTGTTCACAAATACATCCGAATGTTAATTCAAAATTTATAGACAATTATTTGCAACAAGTCCAAACAACACTGTTCACGCAAAATTTCTCACAAAAAATAGATTCAAAATTCGAACTCAGTTTCTTTATAAGCTTGTCCAATAGTGATAGGATACCTTTCTAATCTAATTTTATATACCACAATAATCCTACTTCTTCCCAATTTCCACGCCTCTCCCAGGTCCAGAAATTGACCCTTAAAGATTTAACAAAACTGATCATGCCTAATTATGCCGTGTGAGTACGTAATTTTTGCTCTGTGAAAAATACTCCTATAAAATTCACAAAAATAAATTTTTTTAATTGTTTTAATTTTTCATATAACTTTTAGGAATTTCTTGTTAATTGTCGTTTGCATTTAGTGGCATATTTAATATCTTAAAATTATAAGAAAAAAACCAAAAAATGTCCAAAATCTTCGTTACATAGCATTTTAGGTTTTATTTTTTATTTTAAGATTTAATTACGTTTATTAGATGAATTATTTATTGAAAATCACAAATATACCATGGTCATTTTATATTTTTAGTTTTTAGTCTTAAATTATTAATTTCCTTTCATTAATTTTAAATTAATTAATTATTTAAATGTTACAAAATAGATAATTAGGTTTTGCAAATTAGATTTCATTTAGGAATTAATTTAGGTGCTTAATTAATTTGATTAGGATTTAGAACAAAGGAAAAAGAAAGAAAGAAAGAAAGAAAAGGCTTTTGTTTGGTTCCGAATTGGGCCAAAACCATTTTCAGCGGCCCAATTCCCCCTCAAGTCCACACTGCCCAAGCCTAGTCTCCACATCCACCCGGTCCACACTACCCATCACCAAACGACACCGTTTGGTAATGCTCAATCCCGGCCATTGATCTCCTCTCATCCAACGGCCCTAAACTAACACCCACTTTAGATATAAGTGTCCTAAAGAACCCCCCAAACCCTACAGACCCCTCCCATTCTCTCATCTCTCTGACTCTCTTATCCTAGCCGCCTCTCACCACCGAAACCTACCTCCACCGGCGGCTCACCACCCAAATCACTCCAAATTGTCACCCTACACTCCTCAACCTCCCCTCATCATGAATCTCCTAATAGATTTCCCAAAACCCCTACCAAATCCTTCAAATTTTGGATAAAATAAAAATCCAATCTTTTTACCCTTTTTTTGGCAATGAAACCTACATGAATCGACTACTTTTGTTGTGAGGAATTGATTGTTTGTGGTTCCGACCTATCTCGCGGTGGCCGAATTCCAGGCAAATGACCATTGACTGTCAAAATTGCTTTGAATCTCTACTTCTCCTTCTTTTGGCATACGTTGAGGATTGTGACATGGAGCACTAGCCGTCGAAGAAATTCCGGCCGATGCTCATGTTACAATTCCCATCACTGGCCGGAATCTTTGTTCGCCGAAGTTCTATATTCAGACTGGATTGCTTTGAATATATTGGTAATCCTTTACTCCTTTCTTTCATTCTTTAGAGTCACTAACTTTGTGTTTTAGCTTGATTGACAGCATGCTTAGGATAATTAAAAATGTTTTAGTTTTTTGGTTAATTGTTTGATCTAGTGATATTTGAGGTTTAGTCGATTAATTAGCTTGTGGTCTTAATTACGTATTTTCTTAATTGATAGGTCAACTAGATTGCTGAGTGTGATTAACTTGTACTTGATTGCTCAATTTCAATTTAATTAGTTATTTGTTAGTAATTATTGACTCTGTGAGATAAAAGAGGACAATCAATTGGAACTTTGGGTGGGTGGGTGGGGTGGGGGAGGGGGTAAATAAGATGGAAAAATTAGGAAATCTTTCTTTTAGCTAATGAAGCTGGAAGGGGTTTAAAATACAGTGTTTCATAAATGAAAGGGGTTGAAAGAAATGAGAAAATTAGGCTAAGGGACAGCTGTCCACTTTCAGTTATAACAGGTGCCTTTATTTTCTGAAATTCAGCTGACATTCTCTTGATTCCCTCCCCTTTTCCCTCACATAGGACCCCTTCTACATTCTATATAAAAGGAACGATTCTCTCTTCATGAAAGGGGGACTGATTTTTTACACTAGACTCGGCAGAATAGACACTCACCTCATCTTATAGTAATTTCTTTCAAAAAGAAAACACACACATCCTGCATACGCTGAATACACTGAATAAGCAACCTTTTTGGGTACATTTTTCTGGGTCTAGAAGCTACTGAAATTTGAGTTCGTTTGCTGTTGATTACTGTTTAAGTTGCTTCTGTCTGACCAAGCTCTATTTGCTCTCAAATTTGACCTTTACTTGGTCATTTTCTTCTGTCTCCTTGCTGTTAGGTATGTAACACTTCATCTGAGATCTCTATTAAATATGGAATTGAAGTTTTGATTTGTTCTTGCTGTCTTTATGTCCAGATTTCCTGTATTGAGGGTGTTGGTCCATAGATCTGTCCATATTTTCATTCTTTCTTGATATCTAATGTCGCGCTCTTTTTCTCGCAAAATTGGGTTTCGACACGTGACAACTCTTTTAATGAAGGGTGTTAAAAGAAAGAGTCGCCACCTAACAGGTTTAAGGTGCGTTAGGGCACCTATTTGCAGATAACTCTGTTTGACTAATTTGCGTCACCAAAGATCGGGTAAGGGCTCCAAATTCCTCAAAGAGAAGGTGTAAGACATTCTTCGAGGTCCACAACTGTGGTCCCCGGTCGAACTCGAATTATATGAATTAGTCTATGTGATCAAATAAATGAAGAGAGAGCACAAAAATTTTAGAAGTTTTATTATAAATAAATTTTGAATGTAGCGTACAAATATTTTTTGGTTTTAGTAGGAAAATAGAGGGGGGGGGGGGGGTTCCTAAGTTTTTTAGCCTAAAGGATCACTTTGTGCAACATAAATAATACTTCGTAACTCCATCCAGATAGGGTGTTACTCGTATTATTTAGCGAGCACTGACAATCATCTCCTGCTACCCGATTACTTTTAAGTTGTTACCTAAAGCGTACTAGTTCAATTATAACTCGTACCCTATGCGTGCACTACCCGTCCCATGCCTACGGTGCAGGAGGCTTTGGACCTCTATTTGGATAGTTCTAGACTATACTTAGGCTGCTCAACAATGATAAAACTAGGCGACATACAAAACAAGTTGGACTTCACATAAAAACAGTTAAGGGCTCAAGTTAGCCTCTACACTTAGATAATAAATGCACGCAAACAAATTAACAGTTTCAGAATTGAGATGAGTTAAAGCTATTAAGCCCTATAGACATGATTTCTATGTGACTTTGGAATTCAAACATGCAGGCAGTTTCAGATACGAGGTGTTATTCTAGAGGCATGCTTTCTGAATAACTTTATATTTCAGGGAGTCTAGTATTACGTACTTATTACAGATTATAAGTGTTTAAACCTATAGACATGATATCTAGGTGCAGTAGTTGGCGGTGATAACCATAGAAGATATTCCGAATTACTTAGTCTGCTCCTATAGGCAAGCTTTCTAAAGGTTGATAGTTTGAGCTGATTTTATACATATTTAGCTCCTATAGGCATGCTTTTCTAGATGGACAGTGTGATGCAACGGCGAATTTAAGTAATTAAAATCCTATAGGCATGATATCTATTGAGCGTGGTGCAGATTGTAAGGGGTGTTATTAGCATTCATTCCCTATAGGCATGATATCTAATAATCGGACAGAAGTAGACATAAGAGCAGGTAAAATATTTAGTTCAACGATCATGCTTTTGAATAATGTGCAGGTATTAGGCAAGTTGAGTGAAGTGTGTGATTTCCTATAGGCATGGTTTCTAAGTTGACAAAGAAGATATTATACATCCTATAGGCATGCTTTCTAGTGAATAATTGAGTAGTCATGCAAAGTGTTCACTTCGTGATGTCTATAACCACGCAACACTAGACATAGCGTCTGAATAGTAAACAAGTAGGGTATGCGTGCTTCTCCCAATATCATGATTCCTATAGGGCTCGTGTAATCGAACAACATGTATAGTAAAAACATTGTCAAGTCCTATAGGAATGTTATCTACCCATAGCATGTAGATTTAGAATTCTACCCATTCTCTTTTTACTAACACCCAAATTGTTTATACAAAGTATTATTACATACCCATATTAACAAGTAAAATAGTAACATTACATGACAATAGACAGGCCTATAGCAGGCCCAAATACACAACTAAATGCCTAGTTTGCTGGGATTTCAACATCATATCCAACAGGCTTCAATATAGCCCAGAAGTCATAGGCAATTAAACCCAAAAAACGATCTTCATTCACACACATAATAGCTAAAACCCAGTAGCCAGAGCTGATCAACAGTCCCAGAAAGATAACCATTTTCACAAGCCTATTGACTTGTCCAATAAGTGGAAAAAGGGTGCACAGTTGAGCAATTAGGAAAAGTGGCAAAGAACCTTAGACCCTTGTGCGTCAGAGTTCTCAAGGGCTTCAAGAACCCAGGGCAGTGCTCACACTAGGCAGGTTGATAGAGGAGTCATAGGGGGAAGGGCTTTGGCTTTTAGCCAGCCCCCGAATTAAACTCATGACAAGAAACAACTTGTGAAAAATACTAAAGTAATAGGTTTTGAAAAAGCATTTACAAACTTATAGGATAATCACATAATGAACATAAACGAGCATATTGACAGGGCAACATATGACAAAAGATAAAGAATCTAGGACTGCAAAGTTAATAGGCAAGGCATTAGGCTAATAAAACCAAGTGATGCAACCAATTTGGAACTTAGACGATCAGATTATACCAAACTCAGGATTAACAGTATAATACAAACAGGATCAGGTATCATAGAGAACATTAGCTAATCACAATATGCAGAAACTCATACAACCACAATATTGGAGCCCAAGATTAACATATAAGATGCTACAGGGTCTAGAGATGAGAGATCACAGAATGCAAATTACAGTAGACTATTCTCATGCGTCACAAAATGACATCAAAGTTGAACACCATCACAACTAAATCAAGGTTCAAATACATATGCAGGAAAGAATTTAAACATTATGAGAGTTCAAACACTAACCAGTAGCAAGATTAAACAAGTGCAGAGAGTAGAAGCAAAAACCCCAAATCCCAGATGCTTCAGAGTTCACAAGAGCCGCGAGAATGGGCTCCGAGCAGTGCTTGCCCCGGAGGACGTTATTCAATAGTTTTAGCTAGTTTGTAAGTAACAGTGAGTGAATGAGAGAGTAGTGAAAAATAATAGTTAAAGTCCGGTGTTCCAGAATCTCTTCCGAGAGGGGTTTATATAGTAGAAATCAAACAAGTAAACATGGAAATAAATTATTCAAACACAAATAGGGAATGATACACTAGAATCAATCAGAATCAATTTTAGGGCATCTAACACATAGAATAAGGAAATCCAGTGATTTAAACAAGGGATAAAAAGTGCCATGCGAGAATCAAGTAGTACTCAAAATAAGGAAATATAACAGGTTCAACAGAGAATAAGGAAAATAGCATGAAAATCAATTAGAGTTCGTTTTAAGGTAAGCAAAATCGAAAATAGGGAAAATGCAGCGGGTTAAGCAAAATAAGAAGAATATCAGTCAAACACAAGAAAGGGAAGAGTATCAATCAGAAATCAGTAAAGAATAAGGGAAAAATCTCAAACCTTAGTTGAGACTGACGCCTTGAATCGGACCAAAAATACAAGGATCGTTCAATATAACATGTATAGAGACGGAATATCGTCCAGATCTTCATAGAATCAAAGTGAGTCGGCCCGTTCTTGAGAGGTAGTTCTTGCCAACAATAGGGCAAGAACTAAGTGATGCCAAAATCATGCGTATAATTATAGAGTATTACAAAATAGGTAAGTAGATCATGGATTTATTTCATGTTTGAGCCGGAATCGGAGAGGACTAGGGTTATGGCGGCTAGGGTTTGATAGAGTGAGTAGGGGGTTTGAGAGAATTCAAGGGCGGCGAGTAAAGGGTCAAATGGGTTAGGGTTTTGGGTGAAAGGGGGGTAATTAAAAGGGGTAGGTTAATTGTGGGCCGTTGATCTCTGAGATCAACAGCCAGGATTTTAAAGAGGGATTGGGGCGGGTTAATTAAATGGGTAGCGGTCGTGTTTTTGGGTTAGGGGTAGGCTGGGTAATTGGGCTAGTGTATGGGGTAATTGGGCTGGGTTATTAGGTCCGGAATTGATTAGGAATTTAGGCTAGTTTTTTTAATACTCAATATTTAGCAAGAAATAATTTATAAATAGAAAAAATATTATTTGTGCATTAAAATGATTAAAAATAATAACTTAACATTATAAAAATATTAAAAGATATTGTTTATATAAATAATGTAATTAGACATTAATATGGGCTATTATTGCAAAAATATGCAATTAGCCTAAAAAATACAAATGTAATTGTGAGAAATGAATAAAATATTTGAAAATATGCATGTTGGTGTAAATTATGAGTTTGGATGATTAAATCATCATAAAAATAATTTGGAGGATAATTATTGGATATTTATACAATAAAATGCAGAAAGAAATTAATTTAAACCCTTTAAAAATTATGGAAAATTATGAAAAATGCTTGTATAGGTTCATAAGCTAGATGATGATGCAAATTTACTATTTGAAGATATATATATATATATATATATATATATATATATATTTTGGAAATATGAGAGAAAAACTGGGTATCAACATCTAAAATCATTCATTTTGCTGGAGTTGAAAGTTAAGCTGAAATTGTCCACTAACAATGTTTAATTTCACTTGAACAATGATTTTCATAGTGGATGCATATTGAGATTTTAAATTACAGAAAAGTGATGCACCTTACTTGATCCAGGTCGCGAGTCTTCCTCTCCGTCACTTTGGCCAGCCGAAATAACTTCTTGTCCCTACCTTTGCACACTAGTTCCTCATAAAGCCGACCGAACGCAGCAGTCTTAGCCTCCGTGACCGCTACTTTCGCCTCCTTCATAGCTTCGTTATATCTTTCTCTGCTCCTCGTTGGTGCTCTCGACAAACTTAAGGTAAGCCACTTTTTTTGCTTCTATTTTACCTTGGACCATGTCATTCCACCAAGAGTCACCACGGTGCCCGCCGGAGTAACCCTTCGAGACCCCTAACACCTCTCTCGCTGCCTCCCTTATACAGTCCGCCATCGCTATCCACATAACCCTAGCATCCCCACCACTTTTCCAGGCTCCCATAGCCGTCAACCGTCCCTCCAACTCCCGTGTAATATCCTTACTCAAAACTCCCCACCTGATCCTAAGTTGACCCCGTACAAACCTCTTCTTCCTCTTTATCGAGATACCAATGTCCATCACCAGGAGCCTATGTTATGTCGCGAGGTTCTCACTCGGGATCACCTTATAATCCTCGCACAACCCCCTATCACACCTCCTAAGGAGGAGATAGTCAATCTGAGTATTAACCACCATACTCTAGAAAGTAACCAAATGCTCCACCCTCTTCGAAAAAATAGAGTTCACGATCACCAACTCAAAAGCTCTAACAAAATCCAACAGTGAAGTACCACCTCCGTTCCTATCCCCAAAGCCGAAGCCACCGTGCACCTCGCCATAGCCACCAGCAGATGACGCTATATGACTATTGAAATCCCCTCTTATTAATAACTTCTAAGTAGGTGGAATATCCCGCACAACCTCATCCAGCGCATCCTAGAAGCGCCTTTTAACCTCCTCGTTCAAGCCCATGTCACGACCCAAAACTAACCCTGTCGTGATGGCGCCTATCGTGGTACTAGTCTAGCCGACACATTACCAAAACAAATCGATATTTTCATTTCAAAGATAATTCCAAAGCTATTTAATATAAAACCTTCATAAAGGAGTTCAAATCAAAACAAAAGTGCGGAAAAGAAAGCCTGTCATCGGGGTGATACTAGTCATGAGTATCTACTACAACCCTCTGACAATATCAAGACCAACATAGTCTGGAAATAACTGTATACAACTAAGGGAAGATAAAGAGGGAGGAAAGCAGGGCTGCGATCGCCAGACAGCTACCTTGCTAACTCTGATGGATCTGCGACTGAATAATCGACACCCGCTACCGTGTCCAGAAACACCTGGGTCTGCACAAAAGGTGCAGGGAGTAACATGAGTACGCCAACTCAGTAAGTAACAACAGTAAATAAAGACTGAGAAGTAGTGACGAGCAATAATGCAAGTAAAGTTCATTTCATAGAAACTCAATAAAATTCGGCACACTTTTAAAACCATAGTTTGAATCAAATCAACTTGTTTAAATCCAGTTCCAAAAAATCACACAAAAACATCTTTCAACAGTTTTCGAACAAAGGTTCAATGCAAAAGTGAGCAAAATGATAAAATTATAAACAACCCTTCTGGCAAACATCACTCGTATACAGCCTCTCGGGCAAACATCACTCATATACAGCCCCTCGGGCAAACCTCACAATCACTCATATATAGCCCCTCGGGCAAAGCTCACCATCACTTTTGCCTCCCAGTCACTGGACGCTCGGCACTCGCACTTAGTAGGTACCTGCGCTCAATGGGGGTGTGCAGACTCCGGAAGGGCTCCTTTAGCCCCAACGCTATAACAAGTCAATCATAGCATAAATCAATCAGGCCCTCAGCCTCACTCAATCATAAATCAATAAAACATGCTGCGGCATGCAGCTCAATCCCATAAGTATCCTCACAATCATGCCCTTGGCCTCACTCAGTCATCAACCTCTCCAGCCTCACGGGCTCTCAGAAAGAAAACAAAGTACTCAGCCCAAACAACATTTATATGATGCATCAAAATAGAGTAATAGAGACTGAGTTATGCAGCAAATAAGTATAAGCATGACTTGAGTATAGATGTCCACTCGAAAACAATGAGAGGATAGCAAGAAAATACCTCTAAGGGTCCAAACAACACTGGCATAAGGCCTAAACATGGCATCCATCCTGATCTACTGAAATTCATGCTAAAACACGTAGGAAGCATGTAGTTTCAACAAAATATTTAGCTTTACAGTTGATACAGGACAGACCAAGTCAGAAATCCCCAATGGTGCACGCCCACACGCCCGTCACCTAGCATGCGCGTCACCTCAAAATAGTCACATGACACAAAATCCAGGGTTTCATACCCTCAGGACTAGATTTACAATCGTTACTTACCTCAAACCGATCAAATTTCTACTCCTTGATACTCTTGCCCCTCGGTTTGGCCTCCAAACGCGCCGAATCTATTCACGACCAGTACAATACCATCAATATATGCTAAAGGAATGAATTCCACAAGAAAAACTACCAAATTAGACCAAGAACCCAAAATTGGCTCAAACCCGGCCCCCGAGCCCACCCCTCGAAATACGACAAAAATTACAAAACTTAAAAGCTCATTCACTCACGAGTCTACCCATACCAAATTCATCAAAATCCGACATCAAATGGCCATTCAAATCCACAAAATCATCTCTCCAATTCCCAAGCCTCAAAACCCTAAATTACACCTCAAAAACACACCAACTAAGTGGGAAAATCAATGGGGACGCAAAATTATTGAATAGAAATGATCAGTAGGAACTTACCTCAAGATTCACCTTCAAAATCCTTTCAAAAATCTCCAAAACCGAGCTCAAGAATGTTAGGATTGTGAAAAATCCCAGAACCCTCGTTTTTGAACCTTTTATATACTGCCCAGATGTCCTTCATCGCGATCGCAGAAATAGCCTCGCGATCGCGAAGCACAAACAGGCTGCCCCACATTTTAACCTTACGCGATCACGGAAATACATACGCGATCGCGGATCACAACCTCTCAAAACTAGGCGAACGCGCCCAGCTCTACGCGATCGCGTAGAGCAAATTACTTCACCTCACTACCGCTCCAAATCCTTCTACGCGAACGGGACCTCAGCCACGCGTTCGCGATGGACAGCTTCGCACACCTAAGCGATTGCGATCCTATCTCTGCGATCTCATTGAACAAACCTCTGCCCCCAAATAAGCCTACGCGATCGCGAATGAACTCCTGTGATCGCGTATAAGGAAACCAGAAACAACTGATACTAGATATCAACAATTTAGCCATGTTGCCAACCAAAAACCAAGTCCGTTGACCAGCCGAAACTCACTCGAGGCCCTCGGGACCTCAACCAAACATACCAACACATCCCATAATAATATTCAAACTTAGTCAACCTTTCAAATCACTCAAAAAAACATCAAAACACCAAATTACCCCCGGATTCAAGCCTAAGAATTTCTAAACTTTCAAATTTCACAAACGATGCCAAAACCTATCAAATCATGTCCGAATGACCCCAAATTTTGCACACAAGTCAGAAATGACACCATGAACCTACTCCAACTTTCGGAGTTCCATTCCAACCCCGATATCAAAATTACCACTACCGACCAAATTCGCCAAAATTCCAACTTTTGCCAATTCATGCCTAATTCTACCACGGACCTCCAAATCACATTCCGGACGCGCTCCTAAGTCCAAAATCACCTAACAAAGAACCATCAGAAATGTAATCCGAGGCCAAATACTAAGAAGTCAAACTTGGTCAAACCTTTCAAATTTAAAGCTTCTAGCTGAGAATGATTCTTCCAACTTAAATTCTTATTAACCTAAAAATCAAAATCCACATAAGTCATAATACTTCATACGGAGCTACTCATGCCCTTAAAAAATAGAGCAAAGTGCAAATGCCCAAAACGACCAGTCGGGTCGTTACATCCTCCCCCACATAAACATACGTTCGTCCTCGAACGTGCCCAGAGTTGTTCCAAAAGTCATCAAGTTGTCGTGTAACCTCACTATGCACCTACCCGGGGGTGATACCACGTCACTCTATCCCATATAGGTATGATAACACAACATGAGTGAAATTTCTTAATCCAACCTAGCCCATAAGCCTTAGAATCCAATTTTCACATCCAAAATTTTCTATAAGATCAGAATCACGCATCCACACACTGTATAAGTCTGTACAAGCTATATCCTGCCATAGCCATAACCCAAGATGAAATCACATAATATACCACATAACTCAAACACTCACAGCGATGATTTCTAATCACAACAGCTGCCCAAACAACCAAATGCTGGTAATAAACCCCTTATCAAACAAAGCCTCGTTCTAGCACCTTCATATACTGCCAACGATGAAAGAAGCACGCAACAAATCATAACCATTCATCAGATCAACCGGTTGTGGAACTCCCTCTCCTTCGATAGAACTATAGCCAATTTCTAAGCCGATCAGCGACACTACCCTTTTAAATATACTGCAATCAAATCCGATAGCACCCATTCTAGCTCCGACGACCTCATCTTATCTAATACAAACTACTCTACTGACATGCCACACCAATACTACCCAGAGGAAACCGTGAAATCTGTGCACCAGTACGCAATAATTCAAACGTACTCAAACATAGAAAATGACTCCAATGAGAGAACCGTCCCGCAAGCTCAACCAATACCACCACAATGCAATGCTAAGACCCCATCACACACCGTAGAACCAATATACACGAATCTAACACAAATGATCATATCCCGACATAACTTCGTTGTACTGCGCGATCCCATCCAAACACTGGTCCGCTGAAATACTTCAAGTCAAAATGCTAAAAATCAACAACCACGCGCAATCTGATGTCTAGCACCAAGAGTGTATGACCATAACCACTGAGAAGCAAATAACTCAATACCATAGTCCGGAATGAACATAATTAATGTGCAATCAATCATTCAACACTCTAATGCGCATCTCGCTCAAATCCTACCATAAGGCCCAAATAGAACCGCACCTGTCGCGCCCCCTTTTCCTTCACGGAATCGGGTTTATGACTTTTTCGTTGGGACAACTCTTTCCTTTTGGGAAAGGGGTTTTGCAATTTTGAAGAGTTGCCACCTAACGATTTTAAGGTGCGTTAGGGCACCTATAGGGTTCAACTACAACTACGTTTGATAACCAGAGATAGGATAAGGGCTTGAAATTATCCCAAGGGGAAGGTGTTAGGCACCCCTCAGGATCCACTAGTGTGGTTCCTGGCCAGATAGTTCTTTGTGAATTTGTGCAATTAACAAGTAAACAAACAAGGCTCAAATAAGAGGGAATTTTAAATACACAAGTGTTTGAAAATGATTAAATAAAATAATGTTTTAAAAGAGTTATAACTAAGAATGCTGATGAATGTAAAGGGGGTCCTAAGTTTGTTTGTACTATGGATCACATCAATGCAATACCCGGTAATCACTCCTCAAAAGAGGGGCTACACGTGGTATTAGCGCACCGGTCATCATATCCATATCTACCCTTCCCACCCCTAAAGGCATTTAAAGCGCGAATTGGTCTCGAACTCTATTGCGTGCTATTATCCGTCCCATCCCTATCAATCTCGGAGGAATTTTAGGACTACTATTCTTATAAGAGGGATGATTTAGGCTGACTTTTAGGTTTAAAGGTAAAAAGGCTAAGGCGACATACAAAAACACGTAGGACTATGTTCAAAGGGGAAACATGTAAGCAATTAGAAGGCTCATACAATCCTCCGCAAATAATACATATAAATAGCACGACTCAAACACAGTTAAAGTCTGAATTTTAAAAAATCCTAAGGTAGGGGATTTGAGTCAGAACCAGATTTATTATATAGCTCAGATAAGAAGTCCGAATCAGGCCTGCCTGCTGGTTGTAGCAGTTGCTAATTAAATAGAGGCGGATTCAATTTTATCATTATTATTACCTAAGGCTTGCCTAGGCGTAATAGTGATGTCCTAGGAGCATGATGTCTATTGCTGATTAGGATTGTAGTAAAATAGTAAACACTTCTAAACGAGCAATTTGGATCATATAGGCATGCTTTCTAAACCGTATTGCTAAAAGGAGTAGGTTGTTTAAACTGATTCAGAACAGTACGAGTCAAACTGATTTTTTTTAACTAAACTGGTTTTAGGTCCTATAGGCATGCTCTCTATTATAGATGATTTTAATCTTATAGGCATGGTGTCTAAGTATTAAAGGCTGATTTTGGTCCTATAGGCATGGTATCTAATTGATCATGAAACGGAGTAGGCAGGATTTATTTGATCACAACGAAATTCCTATAGGCATGATTTCTATAAAGATCTTATAGGCATGATATCTAATTTCGAAGCTGATTTTAACCTTGGGGGCATGATGTCTGATTATAGCCATTAGATCCTATAGGCATGATGTCTACGTATGGAAGTAAAACATGCAGAATTTATTAAACAGATCCTATAGGCATGTTATCTAAGTGTGGAAGTAAAACATGCAGAATTTATTAAACAGATCCTATAGGCAGGATATTTACCCTTAAAATATGCGTAATTGCCTCATCCCTTTTTACTAGCCAACCCCAATGTTTGTTACAAATTATTACCGTTCAAATACTTAATTTACAAAAGAAGTGTAGAAATAAGAAATTACAACCAAAAGAAGCCTGATCTTGACTTCCTATCTGAGTTATATAATTAATCACTTCAGATGCCCATGATGTTCAAAGCCTTTCTTATACCTGGGTGTGTCAAAGTTCCCTAAGGGTCTCAAGGGACCCCGGACAGTGCTTACACCCAGGTTTGCATAACCAGACAGAAACGAGTGAAGTGTGGAAGGGCCAGCCCTTATGCGTCCAAGTTTAGAGGGAGCTCAAGGGTCCCAAGGCAAGGCTCACACAAGAGGGGCAGAACCTAGGTTCTAAGAATATAGTGGAAGTGCAGGACAGAGATTGATTAAAACTGAGTTGGAAATAGTAAGTATTAAAGAGTGATTTGAAAACAGTAGTAGTAGAGCTCAAAATACCTAGAATCAGTAGTTACACAAAGGGTCGAGGGTTTGGGAATACATTGTATGAAGCATATGACCCCAGAAAGGGGCAGGTTTGGTCATGCACATTAATAGATGATGCTGGCCTGCCCACAAACCAACCAAAGGAACACAAACACATAGAGGGGATATGGGGTTTTGGATTCATAAGTCAGCAAATCACATAACAAGCGACTGACAGAGTACATACATAGGGAAACATTAATCCAAAAGGGGAAGGGAGCATATTTCAGCATGCTAGTAATGTAAATAGACTGCAGAAACATTGGCAGAAGTGGGCATGAATGAGAAACTGAAGCAACTTAAAGAAACATATTGTTTTTAAGACTTAAAGAGTAAACTAGGACATACCAGTAGAGAAGCAAAGTGCAGAAAGGTAAAGCAAACAAGAGTCACAGTCTAGCCTTGGCTTTCAGCCGGCTAGACAAAGCAATAACACAAGTAGCAGTAAAGAAAGAGAGAGTTTTAAGTGTAAGTGTATGTTTTGAACTTAAGTTGTTCCTGTCTTTTGAAAGAAGAGGGGGTGGGTATTTATAGCTTTTGAAAACGAGTGATAAGTAAGGTAATAAGTAAAGTCTTAACACAAACATGGAAACAATCACAAGTCAGAATCAATTAACACAAGTAATTCTCTTTAATTAAGGAATCACTGTTTAACGGGTAGTAGCAGGTTTAATTAAGGAAAGAAATCAGTTTGGGGACAGATTGATTATTTCCATATAAGGGGCAGTAAAAGCATGAAGTAAACAATCAAGTCTAAGTACAAAATAGGCTTATTTTGGGAAAAGATTCAGCAAGGTAAAATATCACAGTAAAGGGAAAGGAATCAATTAATTTTAAATAGGCGAGTGAAATTAGGGTTCATAAAGAAAAAGCTTTTGCAATCAGTCACCAGATCAAGATCAATCAAGGAAGAAACTTCAGTATATAAATAGAGTGAACAGAAGCATCAGACATGCGAGGCCAAACACATTGGCAAAAGTGATAAGACGAACATACAGTAGTGGCAGAAATAAGCCAGGATTCAGTAGTAAGGAAAATATTCGAGGCACAGTAGTCAAGTAGGTCAAGTAGTCACATAGAATCAACAGTGAAGAAGAACGTAGTATCAGATAAGAGAAATCAGAAACAGGTAAAGGTCTCACAGTAGTAATAAGTGAGAAAAACTTCTAAGAAATTTAGGGCTTCAGCAGTAGTCGAGTTTAAGAGATGGTAAGAACTCAAAATCAAACAAGTCAAACAAGGAAAAGAGAGTCAGGAACAAAGAACAAGTACACATTTAAACAAACAGTTTCAGAAATCGGATAAGACTAAAAGGAACTAGGGTTTTTAACATGCTGAAATAGATAGAAGAACAATATGAGCAAATCGTTTTAAACATAGCAAAATCACAAACAATATTAAGATAAGAGAAGAGATCTTTTGAAAAACTTAAAGGAAACCCTAATCGTCGAAAAAATGAAGAGTCGTTTTGAAAGAAAAGTTGAAGAACCTTCGAGAAAACACTTAAGAAATTCATAGTAAGTACAGATCTAAGAGAGATCTGAAAGAGAATTGAAAGGTCTTAGAGCTAGGGTTTCAGAAAACCCAAAAGAAGTGAGAAAGACGTTGAAAGTTAATGATCTAACCAGAAAAAGTCAAGGATCGGCCTTGAAAGGCCATGAATGGCCAGAGAAAGGTCATGGATGGCCGGAGAAAGGCCATGAACAAAAGTCGGGCAAGGACTGGACCAGATTCCTTCGAGGACTGGCCATGAAATCACAGAAACAAACACCCAGGAGCCATAGGAGGCTGATACACGTCTAAAATGACCACGAGGGGCCATGGATTGGGAAGGTATTAGGGTGGATTAGGGTGGGATTAGATGGAGGCGGCTAGGGTTCAGGTGAGGTTTCAGAGAGAATTGAGAGAAGAGGGATTCAAGGGCGGCGTTCGGTGATAAATGAGGTAGGGTAAGGGGTCGTTTAAGGTTAAAAATGGAAAGGGCAAATAGTGGCCGTTGATCTAAATGATCAACGGCCAGGATTGAAATGGTTAGGTAGGGGGTCCGAGTTGGGTCTTTTAATTGGGTTAGGGGTCGGGTTTGAATGGGAATTGGGTCGGGAAATTGGGTTTAGTTTGGGATCAGATTTAGGCTAAAATTGAAATGTAATTGGGCTATTATTTAAATAGTCAATTTTCCCCTTTTAAAATTATAGAAAATAGGAAATTAACTTCTGGAAATAATTTGAAAGCACTAAAATGATTTATAGCATATAAATAACAATTTAAAAATACAAGACTTAATTTTATGAATATAAAACACAATCAAATCTTAAAAAGGCTAATTTTGCAATTATGTGCAATTAGCTTTTAAAAATACTAAACAAAATTGTAAAAACATGTAAAAATTACCTTAGCTATATCTTGGCATAAAGATGAAAATCCAACAGATGAATTACCAAAAATAATAATTTTGGAAATGATTATTGGGTTTTATGGATAAAAAAAGGGAAATAAATTGATTTAATAAACCTTAAAAATTATGGAAAAATAATAAAACACTTGAATATGCATACATATGCATATATGTGCCATTTTGAAGTTATTTTGCATATTGAAAATATATAGGGCAAAATTGGGTGTCAACAGCACCATCGGTGTATATAACCAATGAATCACAACCCCTCGTAGCATAGAAGGGTAACTCATAGAACATATTGGAAAACGAGTAAGCTAAACTCTAACCGAATGACACATCCCTCAACAACAACAGTACGGAGTCAACCAATCCTACGCGGTGTAGAACACACCTCCTTACTAGGCCTACCAATGAACCCCAAATCAACTCTGGTCACACACGATAGATAAATAACCCTCCAAAAGTCCACAATGACAGAATCACAACACATGCTATCTTCTGACCAACCTCGGCTACGTTTTCACAGTCCACAACCACGAAACAATCTACTCATGAGAACTCCCAGTCTCCAAATCCATAGAACACACGGATCACCATATCCGATCTCAACTCCACTGCCTGAATGTCTAACACTACTCCAATACACAATTATCCCACGAGGAATACTTCTATAATTCTTCTGTGCCACAAGGCAAAATTTGAACACCGGCAGTAGATAAAACAAGAGAGTACCGCAATACCAATGAAGTATCCATAAATCAAAACACATTGCCTCTTCTGAAATGTATACTCTGATCAAGCCATACCAAGTAGAAATGTCATATACCTAGTCATCTGAAACTGCACATGCTGCCTAAGAATTCAGAACCTTCCTTTGAAAACCGAATCGTGACCTTGCACATGCAAATCTCAATCCTACATACCACACCACATCTATTATGCCATCATATGAAAAGGACAAAAACCTCAAGATCAACTCTGAGTCGCAAGCAAACTACATACTCAATTAGCTAAGAATCTTCCATTTGATCCCATCCAGGAGAAAATCTTAATACGCAACATGCTCCACACACCAGTAGGAAATATACATCTCAAATCGTGGTAGAAACCATCGAGAACTCTCTGCATCCCATTTGCACGAAACCAAACCATCAGGACTGAATCCTCCTACGTCAACCAAGATACGCATGTCACTAAAAACCCAAGAGCATTGCCACAAAACACCTGTAGAAACCCACAAATCATAACCACCCAAAGAACTAATCACCCCCATTTCCATGCCGACCCAACCTACTCCCAAGCTGTCCTATTTATCCGAGTTCCTTCAGAATTGCCTTCACAGTGATACTTCTCCTCGCCATAATACCACAACCCTCAACCCAGGGTCACCACACGAGACCCTAACATAAAACCACACCACCTAAGGCTCATAAGCCGCTGAATGCTCTCTTAAGCACCCCAAAAGTACCACAACCGATATACCCACTCTGAAGAGACCTTCTGTGAATTTCAAGTTGCTCATCTTACCTTCTTGATACTGAAATTTAGAATCCTCAACGATGCAGAAATACTGCGAGCCTCGACACCATCCAATGTAACTCTCAGCTTCTAGCCACATACAAATCCGCAAAAATTCTCAATTTCCACATATAAATCTTGAATTCATTAGAACCATTCTCGAGGGTTATCCACTCTGATCAAATCTCAATTAGATTGATCAAATAGGCCGATCGACCTGTGCCCCATTAGCACTCTAACACCCTAGGAAATTACCCCACCTTATGGTACCAGATAAATTTTTGCTCCACGCACATTACATCCTTCACCAATAACAACTCAAATCATTCCATGATTCTCATATACTCATAAAGCCTAATACAACTCGTATCCAGAAATCCCCTTTACTCGAGTCATCCTTGATCTCAACCGTTGCAAGTCATATTGATTCACCAGTATACCTCAAACTGAAACTAATACGTCACTTAGTCGTGCAATAAACTTATCAATAGCAGACTACCCCACTTGGCTCAAAGCCATAGATCAAAACACACCAAAAACTCAAAATGCCCATACTCTATTACTGCCATAATACCATAGTGAGATTCAACTAAATCCTTCATAAGCTCATGAAACACAAACCATCTAGCATTTCAAATCATCTGCAAATCTCGCATTCACCCTAGTAACAGTCAAGCCCACTCTCATAAGTGATCCAAACTCAAATTGCAACACATATATTTTACTGGTAAAAGACGACACCCAACAAACTACATAGGGATCACACAAACCTCAGAACACCCCACAGGAGATAACCCACCTACTTTGCCCCAAGCCGACCTCTCTCTATACCCTTCCACAGTCATAAATATTATGCAATCACTTAGTCTTCCTAAGTCTGAACTCATATCACAACATGAAAAATCTACTTCACTCCTCAACTAAACAACATGAAAAGATCCTTCAACACACCCATACCTCGAGACTATGCGTTACGTCGAGATGGAAATCAAGCACCAAATAGTTCTTTCTACACCTCAAGCAGACCCTTCTCGTCACATTCAAATCATATGAACACATCTCGCAGTCACATCATACTCATCACATAGCCATCCGGCTACAAATTCCACTAATAGGGACACTACCAGACACAGAAATCCAAAAGCATGTGCTCACACAATCAACACCTCGGTGCTCAAGCTACAGTCAAAATCTGGCCTCAAGTCATATAGACTGGCCCATCATCAGCATATCGAAATTACCTCTCGCACTTCAACCAGGGAATCACAAGACGTTGATGCACAACTGATACTGAGCGCTCACATGCGCATACGAATGCGTGGAAGGAATTCAAAGAGTTACGCTTAAAGCTGAATCAATGTCGCACGATAAGAATTCAAGAATATGAAGTTCCCTAAGGGTCATGTAGCCTCTCGAAGATAAGTACAGACATTTTCGTACCGATTCGCAAGACTCTACTAAACCCGCTCATGACTCGTGAGACGTATGTAACCTAGGCTCTGATACCAACTTGTTACGACCCAAAACTAACCCTGTTGTGATAGCGCCTATCGTGGTACTAGTCAAGCCGACACATTACCAAAACAAATTGATATTTTCATTTCAAAGACAATTCCAAAGCTATTTAATATAAAACCTTCATAAAGGAGTTCAAATCAAAACAAAAGTGCGGAAAAGAAAGCCCCTCATCGGGGTGTCACTAGTCATGAGCATCCACTACAACCGTCTGACAACATCAAGACCAACACAGTCTAAAAATAATTATATACAACTAAGGGAAGATAAAGAGGGAGGAAAGAAGGGTAGCGATCGCTAGGCAGCTACCTTGCTAACTCCGATGGATCTGCAACTGAATAATCAACACCCGCTACCGTGTCCAGAATTCCTGGATCTGCACACAAGGTGCAGGGAGTAAAGTGAGTACGCCAACTCGTAAGTAACAACAGTAAATAAAGATTGAGAAGTAGTGACGAGCAATAATGCAAGCAAAGTTCATTTCACAGAAACTCAGTAAAATTCGGCACGCTTTTTAAACCATAGTTTGAATCAAATTAGCTTGTTTAAATCTAGTTCTAGAAAAATCATACAAAAACATCTTTCAACAGTTTTCGAATAAAGGTTCAATGCAAAAGTGAGCAAAATGATGAAATCATAAACATCCCAACGGGCAAAACATCACTCGTATACAGCGCCTCCGGCAAACATCACTCATATACAGCCCCTCGGGCAAACCTAACCATGACTCATATGCAGCCCCTCGAGCAAAGCTCACCATCACTCATGCCTCCCAGTCACTCGGCACTCGACACTCGCACTCAGTAGGTACCAGCGCTCACTGGGGGTGTGAAGACTCCGGAGGGGCTCCTTCAACCCAAGCGCTATAACAAGCCATTCCTGACATAAATCATTCAAGCCCTCGGCCTCACTCACTCATAAATTAATAAAACATGATGCGGCATGCAACCCGGTCCAATAAGTATCCTCACAATCAGGCCCTCAGCCTCACTCAGTCATCAACCTCTCCAGCTTCTCGGGCTCTCAAAAAGAAAACAAAGTACTCAGCCCAAACAACATTTATATGATGCATCAAAATAGAGTAATAGAGACTGAGTTATGCAGTAAATAAGTATAAGCAGGACTGAGTATAGATTTCCAATCGAAATCAATGAGAGGATAGAAAGAAAAGACCTCTAAGGGTCCAACCAACACTAGTATAAGGCCTAAACATGGAATCCAGCCTGATCTACAGAAATTCTTGTTAAAACACGTAGGAAGCATGTAGTTTCAATAAAATATTCAGCTTTGTAGTTGATACGGGACGGACCAAGCCACAAATCCCCAACGGTACACGCCCAGACGCCCATCACCTAGCATGCACGTCACCTCAAAATAGTCACATGACACAAAATCTGTGGTTTCATACCCTTAGGACTAGATTTACAATCGTTACTTGCCTCAAATCGTTCAAATCTCTACTCCGCGATGATCTTGCCCCTCGGTTCGGCCTCCAAATGCTCCGAATCTATTCACAACCAGTACAATACCATCAATATATGCTAAAGGAATGAATTCCACAAGAAAAACTACCAAATTAGACCAAGAACCCGAAATTGGCTCAAACTCGCCCCCCAGGCCTACGCCTCGAAATCCAACAAAAATTATAGAACTTGAAAGCTCATTAACTCACGAGTCTACCCATACCAAATTGATCAAAAACCAACCTCAAATGACCATTCAAATCCCCAAAATCATCTATCCAATTCCCAAGCCTCAAACCCCCAAATTACACCTAAAAAACACACCAAATATGTGGGAAAATCAGTGGGGAAGCATAATTATTGAATGGAAATGATCATTAGGAACTTACATCAAGATTCACCTTCAAAATCCTCTCAAAAATCTCCAAAGCCGAGCTCAAGAATGTTAGAACTGTGAAAATTCCCGGAACCCTCGTTTTTCAACCTTTTATATACTGCCCAGATGTCCTTCATCGTGATCGCGCAAATAGCCTCACGATCGCGAAGCACAAATAGGCTGCCCCACATTTTAACCTTACGCGATCGCGGAAATACACACGCGATTGCGGATCACAACCTCTCAAACTACGCGAACGCGCCCAGCTCTACGCGATCACTGATAAGTTAGGATCTTAACGTGTTTTATGCCCCTACTTGCCTATGCTTTGGTTCAAAATTGCTACAAAATAGTCCCAAATTGCTCACAAGTTGTACTTGATTGCAAGTTTGATCGACAAAACGACGAATGTCAAATATCGGCTCAAAAAGGAGTGAAACCTGCTCAAGTGTTAAAGACTAATCAAGTTGAGGAAAAGAGGACCTAGTGCGGACCGCACAACTGTGAACGCGGCAGCACTAGGAGGTTCAGAGGATGGCAGATTCAAGGGGAAGGCAACGCGGCCGCGGTCATTTCCACGCGGTCCGCGGTCAGGCTCCGTGGCCGCGCTACTCTTTTACGCTGTCCGCGGAGCAGGGATTCAGAGAGCCAAAAATTTGACCACTTCCCAGCAAAGCGGCCCGCGTTCATTTTTGTGCGGCCGCGCCAACTCCCACCGCGGCCGGCGCTACATTTTCACGCGGTCCGCGGTCCTCAACTTCAGAGAAGAAGAAACCAAGAGTTCAAGAGCCAGTGCGGCCGCGGTCATGTTTGCGCGGTCCGCGCTGACCGCGTAGGGGTATTTTTGTCCAGTTTTTCCAGCCCAGTATAAAAAGGACCTTTTTCCATTTTTAGGTCAAGTTTAATATTCTGAACGCAGCTGAGCTCATGAAACCGAATAGTTTAGCCATTTTTGGCACTTTTGCTCTTCAATATTGTATTTTCTTCCTAGCAATTAATTAATATATTTATTTCTTCATCTATTTCTTTAATTTTTGCATCTAGCATGAGTAGCTAAACTCACTAGCTAGAGTTGTGGCTCAACCCTAGTGTGGGTAATTGATGGGTGTTGCCATCTAAGGTTAGATTGATTTTGGGTGTTTGTTATTTGGGTTAATTTTAGGTTTTAGTTAAGGATTGGTGGTTGCAAACACTGATTCTAGCTTGGTGGGTTTAACTCTTCTTGAGAAAGAGAGTCTATAACCCCAAAATTGACCCAACAAGGAATTGGGATGGACCCATGAGAAATGTTAGTCCCAATTAACGGGTTTAAACTCGAGAGAGTAATCACCCTACTTGAACCCTAGTTGCTTGGTCTAATTGGCCTACCTTATTGGTCTCAAGAGAGTCAATTGGGCAAAATCACTCTCTCTACCGAGTGGTGTGAGAGTGGGTACAATTGTGCAATGGTTATAGCATAAGCCCCAAATATGTCAATCTATCCTTAGTAGCATCTACCCGTTAATTAGCCACCGAGGCAATGCCACGACCCTAGTGCCTTTCTCTATATTAAATACAACTTAGCAATATTCCCGTAGCATAATTTAGTTCTAAACATTAGTCTTATAATAGTAGATATAAAAATCAAAACCAAAGATGTTTGAAGTGATATTAGAAGCACAACCGCATCACTAGTCTAGACAGATAATACAACTCCACTACTAGCTCCCTGTGAAAATTCGATCCCTAACCACTATTCGGGTAAAAGCTATTGTGACCCGCTCTTCCTACCTTAGTGTTGCGTCGAGTCGACAGCGATTAACTTTTTGGCGCCGTTGCCGGGGAGCTTACGGTGTTGACTATCTGTTTGGTTAGTTGTGTGTTTTGCTTCTCTTTCCTTCTTGTTTACTAATTTTGTTTGTGTCGATCATTTAGGTACTATGGCTTTAAATGCTAATGATCCTATTGGAAATGCCATGGGGGGGGGGGGGGAGGAGGTAGAAGATATTGATCATGATGAGGGTCCCGTACCTCAAGTTCCACGTAGAGGCCGTCAGGCCAATATAAATGACAACGTTCCAGACCCTCCTCCTCCACCTCCAAGAGCGGTCCCAAAAGTTCTCCCAAATCAAGGGTACACGAGTGCCATTGTTCCTCCCCGAATCCGGGCGGGGAATTTTCAAATCACAAATGTCATGTTGACCTTGCTCGAGCAACGAGGTTATTTTACGGGCGCCTCCGATCAAAATGCATACAAGCACTTGAAGGGGTTCGTAGATACATGCTGGGGCAGCAAACAAAAAAACGTGTCAGAGGATGCGTTGAGATTGAGGCTTTTCCCGTTTTCTCTTCGGGGTAAAGTGTTAGATTGGTTAGAAAGGCTCCCAAATCATTCTATCACTACATTGGATGAATTGGCGGACAAATTTATTGCCAAGTTCTTTTCTCCAAGTCATATGGCAGCTCTTCTTGATGAAATTTCAGCTTTCAAGCAAATGCCAACGGAACCTTTGCACGAGATATGGGAAAGATACAGAACAATGGTGAAGGAGTGCCCTAATAACGACATGACCGAGGCGATGATCCAACAAACTTTTTATAGGGGCATCAACACCACGAATCAGTGCATTGTGAACCAATTAGCCGGTGGAAACTTTATGAAACTCTCTTACCAAGAAGCTTGTGATGTACTTGATGAAATGGCCGACACTTCTTCGGCATGGCAAAGCCGAGCAAATGTGCCCCAAGGTGACCCCACGGTCATCTATTTGCGCAAGGAATTGAACGATCATGGTCAAGCTATTGCCGAGCTTACTACAACTATGAATCAATTGGCGAAGGCGCAATTGCAACAAGTCCAAAACCCACGCCAAATCAATGCAATGGAAGGTGTTTCTATGTTAAAAAGGAGGCAAAGAGGGCAACAACAACCTCAAGGTAATTGTGAGCAATTTGACAACAACAATGACGGTGGTGGTTATGCGAATGAGTGCTATGATGATCAAAGCGAGGAATGTCAATATGTCAATAACTACCAAGGGAATAGAGGAAATCAAGGGAATAAACAATGGCGTCCCCAAAGCAATTGGGGCAATCAACAAGGCGGCGGAAATTGGAATAACAATAACCAACAACAAGGCGGTAGTAATTGGAACAACAACAATCAAAACAACAATTGGGGAAACCAAGGTAGCAATCAAGGCAATTGGAACGGGAACAACAATAATTGGAGCAACAACAATAACAATCAAGGAGGGTGGAATAATGGTGGTAGGGGGCAAGGCTTTCAAAGGCCCCCCATGTTCCAACAACCAAACAATCCACCCCCCTTTCAGTCGCAAGGGTCTAGTTCTTTCAGAAGTGATATGGGGCGGATAAAGATGATGTTCGAGCAGATGATGAAAAAGAACCAAGACTCTGATGCACAATTGGCTTCCTACAACACATCTATCCGGAATCTAGAAGTGCAACTAGACCAAATTTCTCAAGCTTTGAATACCCGACCTAAGGGTGCGCTACCAAGTGACACGGTAGTGAACCCGAAGGGGGGTAACAATCATGTAATGGCAGTCACAACTAGAAGTGGAATAGGCGGTGAAATGCCGGCCTCAAATAAGAATCGAGTTGTGAATGATGATGTTGAGCTCCAAGAAGATGTGGGTACTTTGATTGTTGAAGATGTGGTTGAGACAAATGTGAACAATGAGGTGAGGATAGATATTGATGAGGCTGAGGTGGAAACTCAAGAAGCCGTGAACCCGTCTAGGGAGCACATAATCGACATGCCGGAGCCGGTGGTGCCAAAATCCAAGGCACCTTTGCCTAGACCACCTCCACCTTATCCTCAGCGGTTAGCAAAGCAAAAGAGTGACAATCAGTTCAAAAAATTCATAGATATGATGAAAAGCCTTACAAACAACGTGCCTTTGGTGGAGGCACTTGAACAAATGCCGGGCTATGCGAAGTTCATGAAGGATTTGGTCACAAAGAAGCGTTCCATGGATTGTGAAACAATAAAGATGACTCACCAAGTCAGTGCGATAGTGCATTCTATGGCCCCGAAACTTGAGGACCCTGGAGCTTTTACTATCCCTTGCACTATCGGTAGTGCGGAGTTTGCTAAGGCCCTTTGTGACTTGGGGGATAGCATTAATTTGATGCCGTATTCAGTCTTCAAGACTTTGGGAATTGGGCAACCTAGGCCAACCTCGATGAGACTTCAAATGGCGGACCGGTCGATGAAGCGGCCTTTGGGTATAATTGATGACGTACTTGTCCGGGTGGACAAATTCATATTTCCGGCCGACTTTGTCATATTGGATTGTGAAGTGGAAGTTGAAATGCCGATCATTCTTGGGAGACCTTTCCTAGCTACGGGGAAGGCATTGGTTGATGTCGAAGCGGGAGAGTTGACATTCCGAGTGGGTGATGAGAAGGTTGTTTTCCCTGTATGCAAGTCCATGCGGCAGCCTAATGGCACCGAGGTATGCTCATTTGTTGACATCGTTACAACTGCGATAATGGATGAGACAAGTTCTGTGATTAATGTTGAAGATCCCCTTGTGGTCGCACCTCTAGATCGTGATGTAACTGATGATGCAAGTAGAGTCATGTGCATAGATGCTTTACATGTCATGGAATCGTGTGAGCCCAGGAAATTGTCATTGGACCTTGATCACCGGGAAACTCCACTAGAAAAGCCAACAATTGAGGTGTCTCCGGTATTGGAAGTGAAACAAGTTGAGTCACACCTCTGCCTCACAATTTTTGAGCTCGATATTATCTTGGAGGATGATGCAACACCTCTTTTGGAGCATCAAGGGAGACCACCTGCAGTAGAGCACGAAATGATGCCTAATCTCCATGATGTGTGGCATCCTCCAAGACCAGATACAGGTTGGCGGTTTTTCATGAACTATGGTAATTTGAACAAAGTGCCCCACAGTGACTATTACTCCTTGCCATTCTTTGATCGGATGGTTAACAAACTTGCTGGACGAGCTTTCATTTGCTTCTTGGAGAATTTGATGAGAGCCACGTGGTGGCGCTTCTTGATTTGAAGTGATTTAATGGTAACCTGCGTTGTGCCGCGACGTTAAATCAGGCGCTTCTTGGGAGGCAACCCATGTCTTTTTCTTTCTCTTTGATTTTCTTTGTAGCTTAGGACTTTTGAGCTAATTATTTGTAAGATGTTGCAGGGATTGTGTTGAAGCAGTGCAAAATAAAGGAAACACATCTGGTAGTCTCTGAAGTTTGCCAGTGCGGACCGCGGTGCACTTTTGTACGGTCCGCGCTGGCATGTTAAAAATGCAGTGTTCTCTGAAGTTTTCCACCGCGGCCGCGGTCAAGTTTGTGCGGTCCGCGGTGGACCTGCGCGTCCGCGGTACACTTTAACGCGGCCGCGCAAGGTTGCCTTCTGAAACTTCTTATGTTGAAACCCAGAGCGGTCCGCGGTCACTTTTGTGCGGCCGCGCTGGTAGGTGAGTATGGGGTCCCACAGTTCTTCTATAAATAGGGCCCAAGGGTTTCATTTTACCCTTTTCGCACTTTGAAATCCCAGAGCTATATTGTACTGTTCACCCCTATTTTTAGACCACTTTTCTGACTTGCTTGGACTAAGTGCACTCAATCTTCACAATCTTGGTAACATTTCATGCATTTGTGATTAATTAATTTCTTATTTTCAATATTTTTATGGCTGCTCAGTAGTTTAGCTTCTTCTTTTTCTTTAACTATTAGTTTAGGTTAGTTTAAAACTAGGGTAATGCACTGAATATGCTAAATCAATGGGTGAACTGAGTAGGGACAAAGTAGGTGTAAAAACTTGAACAAGAATGGCAAAAATGCACCCCTAACTTAGTACCCGTAAACCCTAGCTCAGCGCGGTCCGCGGTCACTTTTGCGCGACCGTGCTGCCCTGATGCGGTCCGCATTGCAATTTTGTGCGGACCGCGGTGCTTTTGTGATTTCAAGATTAAAAGTCTCCAGCGCGGCCGCGGTCATGATTGTGCGGTCCGCACTGGCCCACCGCGACCGCGGTCCCTTTTTGTGCGGACCGCGGTGGGAGATTCAGAGAGTGGTGGATTTGGGCCTTTGCCCAGCACTGACTGCGGTCACTTTTGTGCGGTCCGCGGTGCTATGTTCTGACCTGTTCTGCAGCTGTGTACTGCAATTATCTCTGCAATCTAATTCAGTCACCTGTTTCACTGCATGTGCTTAAACTAACAATGTTAGATGCTTATCTTTGCAGACAATGGTTAAACAAAGGGGCGCCAAACAATCACAACAACCCGGGAGAGGAGGTTCCTCCCGAGGGGGTAAAGGAAAGAGAATAGCAAAGCTCACTCCCCAGGCTAGGGAAAACATAAAAAGAACCCGAAAATTGATAAAAGCTGCTGATAAGGTTGCTTCGCATTCGTCGGGGAGTGAGTATGTGCCCTCCAAAGACATCTCCTCCGATTCGATCCCAACTCATGTAACTGACCCCCTCCACCTAGTTGATACCCCTCCACCATCACCCACTTCCAAAAGACCAGTGCACGTAGTCTCGGATTCTTCTGACGAGTCCGCAGCCGGTAGTGGGCAATGCTCCACCTCCCCCACAGCTTCATTATCTGGGGAGAGTGCAGGCAGAGATGAGGGAGGTGAGCCTCAGATTGGGGGTATTGAATGATCTAGAAAACCTGAAGTCTAGGAAGATCGATTTGTCAGTCAAGTGGCATTTCACAAGTTTAGGGAGTGGTGGCTGGTAAGGAAGTTGACACCGGAGAGATGTTTTATTGACACTGATCTCTTACCCCACAACCCGAACGTGCAGAGAGAGTTCAGAACTAGATGGGGCTGGGAGTTCTTTATGGAGAGGTGCATCGATGCTAATGAGCACATGGTTAGGGAGTTCTACTCCAATGTAGATCACATAGTCAAGGATACCAAGGTGACCAAAGTTAGAAACAAAACTATGTTGTTTGATGGGAGATCGTTAAATGAGTATTTGGGGTTCCGTGATGAAGATGAGTCCCTTTATTTGGCAAAGTTGGCAATGGGTGAGGAAGTCCGCCCGTGGTTGGCCCAGTACTTGGCAATCCCAGGTACTGTGCCAGAGTGGTTGCAAGCAGGGAAGAAAATATTCAGGAAGACATTCAGCTTTGAGTCTCGAGGGTGGTTGACATTTGTATGCAGTCGGCTTGACCCTTCCACTCATGATCAGACCATTCCACTTACCCGAGCAGTTCTGGTTGCATCTATTATGGCCGGGCACCCTATCAACGTGGGCAATGTGATGTCCCGTGTGATTTATGCGGTAGGGCAAGAGCATGACAGGAATTATCCTTTTCCCAACACCCTATCAATGTATTTCCGGGACCTGGAGGTGGAGAAGAGGAGATATGGCATTCTTGGTACAGTAAGCCGGACAACCCTATCCAAGAATTACCAGCCACCTTCCTCTGCCCCAACTGGCCAGTCTGAGGAGCCAGTTGCGGTAGAGCCTTCTACCGAGCCTTCCACCATACCTGCTACCACTACAGTTGAGGACTTGCCTCCAGGACCTTCTTCTTCAGCTGGCCTCAGTACTTCAGCTGGCCCGGGAGTGCCATCTTCTAGGAATCATCCCTTCACTGCCCATCAGCTGAGCCTGACATTGGCTAGCCTGAACAACTGGATGTCAGCTGCGACATCCAAGTTGTCCACCTTGTCTTCCACTATTCAGACCCAGTCAGCACCTCAGCCAGCTCAGATTCCTCAGTCCATTGAGGATACTTTGAAGAAGCTCCTGGAGAACCAAGAAAAGATTTTGAAAACTCAGGCTACCCTATCTGCAGCAGTGGAGTCACATGGAAAGGCTCTGAAGGAGCTTGCCAAGGAGCACAGAAAGATGCGGAGGTCACGGGCTCCAAAAGAGTCTGTGAAAGAGCTGCGAAAAGATGTGGACAAGCTATTGGCAGATCAGATGCCTTTAGACTTGTTATTTGGGGATCCAGCCCCTCCAGCAGCAGCACCAGTGCCACAGCCAGAGCAGGAGCAGGTACCTAGGTAGCCTAGGAAGAAAAGGAAGCTCCCCAGCTCAGCGGATGCAGTTACTGAGGTGGCAGTCCCACAGGAAGCCTCCTCCACTTTGCCTCAGGTTGCACCAATTATACAGCTGGTCCAGGCGCAGGCTCCAGTCCTAGCAGTTGAGCAGCAGGAGGCCGGGAGCTAGTGTGAGGTGCCCGCACATTCGGAGGACTTGGGGACCACAGATGACCCCATGCAGATGGACCTGGCTTAGAGAGCCCCTATATCCTTTCTTCTGATTTGTTTTTGATGCTTATTTTGGTAGTTGGCATTGGGGACAATGCCAGCTCTTATTCGTGGGGGTGCGCCCTACTTTTTTGGTGACTATTTGGATGACTGTACATATTTGACTCAGTTTTTATTCCTTTTGGTTGATTTTCTATTTGGTATGTAAATAACTTTACATTCAGTACTTTTTATCTTCTATTTTGGTTTGTATATAAAGTTAAGTTACATTTTGTATATATTCATCCCCCGTTTGTATATTCTAATCCCCTATTGTAAATATTCATTCTATTTTCTACTTTCGCAAAAAAATTTCGTTTTTAGCTTTATAGTTGGGCTCGTAGCCTCTTGTTTTGTTTTTGACGCTTCCAATAAGCCCTTGGTTTTCTTAAGGCCACGGTTCTTTCCAAGGGTGGTTTATTGTGTGAACCGGGTGGCTCTTCCCGATGATGGATGGAGTGACTACCTTCTTAAGGGTTGAGTCCGTTTCTTTGATTTTTCTTTTGTTTTTGATAGTTGTAGTTAAGGGTACCTCAAGCAAAGCTTCACTTGGGCATAGCACATTTGCCTTTGATCCCATGGTCAAAGACATAATGTTGTGTTTAGGATGGTGAAAGTCGTGGCTTTGAGACTCTTGCGTTGACCAAACAATCATCATATGGTCTTTTTGGACCATTGTGTGCTTGAATCATAACTAAGGTTGTTGTGGGCCCTCGACTCGATGTCTTTAGCAATCCCCTAGCGTGTGTGGTGAGGAATCGAATTGTGAGTCCAAGTCCCGAGCCAATGGTCTAGAACTTGCCCTGAATGTTTGTTGAGGCAAAATATTTGACTTGAGAAGTGATTATAGGCCCTCTTTGATCCAAATGTTAAGTTGAACAATTCCATAGCCTATCAAAAAGATGATCCCTGGTTAACCCTTTGAGCCTTAAACCTTTTCTTTCAAGAACCAATGCTACAAGCCTATACCCGTTCTAAATGATTACCCTCTCTTGGCACCCAAATCTTCCCTTGAGTAATGGCAAATGTCTAAGTTTGGGGGGAGAGCCAAGAAAGGAAACAAAGTGGTAGAAAGGTACAAAAGCAAAAGAAAAAGGAAGGCAATGAAAAAGCAAAAAAAAAAAAAGACAAAAAGAAAGTTCAAAGTGAACAAGAATAAAAAGGGATTCAAGGAAAACAAAAGTGAAAAAAGGTGTGGAAAAAGTAGAAAAAGGAGAAATGTTTTGAATTGCATAAGAAAGAGTGACAATGTGTCTATCTAACCCCTTGTAAAGAATTGAAATACTCACAAGAGTCAATAGAGTTGTGCCATAATGAATCAAAAGAAGTGCTTAAGGGAAGATTGAACCCACTTGAATAAAAACATGTCCTACCCTTACCCAAAAGCCTTCATAATGACTCCACAAAAGCCCTATAGGATCTTGAGTTGAAGGAAACCTACATTAGTGGATACTTACATAAGGGGCAAGCATATGGTACCTAGAGCCGGACTTGTGACCGTCTTCTTGAGAGAGATGAGTGAAACTCCATCAACCTCGATTTGTGTGTTAATACTCTAAAAGGTGAGGTTCGCTTAGGGAGAGTTGAGGATGTGTGAGTTTGGGTTCCACAATGACCAAATTAATTGAGATAAGCTCTTTGATGAAATGTGTCAACTCTTGATGCTCTTGTAACACACTTGATCCATCGTTCTTCAAAAGTTTAAATGTGTTAATGATGCATTCGTATTGAGGGCAATTGTTAGTCCCAATTGATGCTTGTTGAGGTTGCTTTAGGATAGCTGGAATTACTTGGATTTTCCTTTAAGGGGTGGGTCTTATTTTGTTTGCTTGAGGACAAGCAAAGGCTTAAGTTTGGGGGAGTTGATAAGTTAGGATTTTAACGTGTTTTATGCCCCTACTTGCCTATGCTTTGGTTATAAATTGCTACAAAATAGTCCCAAAATGCTCACAAGTTGTACTTGATTGCAGGTTTGATCGACAAAGCGACGAATGTCAAATATCGGCTCAAAAAGGAGTGAAACCTGCTCAAGTGTCAAAGACTAAGTAAGTTGAGGAAAAGATGACCTAGTGCGGACCGCGCAACTGTGAACGCGGCCGCACTAGGAGGTTCAGAGGATGGCAGATTCAAGGGGAAGGCTATGCTACGCGGCCGCGGTTATTTCCACGCGGTCCGCGGTCAGGCTCCGCGGCCGCGCTACTCTTTTACGCGGTCCGCGGAGCAGAGATTCAGAGAGCCAAAATTTGACCACTTCCAAGCAAAGCGGCCCGCGTTCATTTCTGTGCGGCCGCGCCAACTTCCACCGCGGCCGCGCTACATTTTCACGCGGTCCGCGGTCCTCAACTTCAGAGAAGCAGAAACCAAGAGTTCAAGAGCCAGTGCAGCCGCGGTCATGTTTGCGCGGTCCGCGCTGACCCCGCAGGGGTATTTTTGTCCAGTTTTTCCAGCCCAGTATAAATAGGACCTTTTTCCATTTTTAGGTCAAGATTCTGAAGCAGCTGAGCTCGTGAGACCGAATAGTTTAGCCATTTTTGGCACTTTTGCTCTTCAATATTGTATTTTCTTCCTAGCAATTAATTAATATGTTTATTTCTTCATCTATTTCTTTAATTTTTGCATCTAGCATGAGTAGCTAAACTCACTAGCTAGGTTGTGGCTCAACCCTAGTGTGGGTAATTGATGGGTGTTGCCATCTAAGGTTAGATTGATTTTGGGTGTTTGTTATTTGGGTTAATTTTAGGTTTTAATTAAGGATTGGTGGTTGCAAACACTGATTCTAGCTTGGTGGGTTTAACTCTTCTTGAGAAAGAGAGTCTATGACCCCAAAATTGACCCAACAAGGAATTGAGATGGACCCATGAGAAATGGTAGTCCCAATTAACAGGTTAAAACTCGAGAGAGTAACCACCCTACTTGAACCCTAGTTGCTTGGTCTAATTGGCCTACCCAATTGGTCTCGAGAGAGTCAATTGGGCAAAATCACTCTCTCTACCGAGAGGTGTGAGAGTGGTTACAATTTTGCAACGGTTATAGCATAAGCCCCAAATATGTCAATCTATCCTTAGTAGCATCTACCCGTTAATTAGCCACCTAGGCAATGCCACGACCCTAGTGCCTTTCTATATATTAAATACAACTTAGCAATATTCCCGTAGCATAATTTAGTTCTAAACATTAGTCTTATAATAGTAGATATAAAAATCAAATCCAAAGATGTTTGAAGTGATATTAGAAGAACAACCGCATCACTAGTCTAGACAGATAATACAACTCCACTACTAGCTCCCTGTGGAAATTTGATCCCGAACCACTATTCGGGTAAAAGCTATTGCGACCCACTCTTCCTACCTTAGTGTAGCGTCGAGTCGGCAGCGATCAATCACGTAGATTAAATTACTTCACCTCACTACCGCTCCAATCCTTGTATGCGAACGCGACCTCAGCCACGCGTTCATGATGCACAACTTCACACACCTACGTGATCGCGATCGCGATCCTATCTCTGCGATTGTGTAGAAAAAACTTACCTCTGCCCCCAAATAAGCCTACGCGATCGCATATGAACTCCTGCGATCGCGTACAAGGAAACTAGAAACAGCTGATACCAGATATCAGCAATTTATCCATGTTGCCAACCAAAAACCAAGTTCATTAACCACCCGAAACTCACCTGAGGTCCTCGGGACCTCAATCAAACATACCAACACATCCCATAACATCATTCAAACTTAGTCGAGCCTTCATATCAGTCAAAACAACATCAAAACACCAAATTACCCTCGGATTCAAGCCTAAAAACTTCTAAACTTTCAGATTTCACAAATGACGCCAAAACCTATCAAATCACGTCCGAATGACCCCAAATTTTGCACACAAGTCAAAAATGATACCACGAACCTACTCCAACTTTCGGAATTCCATTCCGACCCTGATATCAAAATTTTCACTGCCGGCCAAAATCACATAAATTCCAACTTTCGCCAATTCATGCCTAATTCTACCACGGACCTCCAAATCACAGTCCGGACATGCTCCTAAGTCCAAAATCACCTAACGGAGCCAACAGAACCATCAGAAATCCAATCCGAGGCCAAACACTATCAACTTGGTCAAACCTTTTAAATTTAAAGCTTCTAGCTGACAATCATTCTTCCAACTTGAATTCCGAATAACCTGAAAATCAAAACCGACGATCAACATAAGTCATAATACTTCATACGGAGCTGCTCATGCCCTCAAATAATCGAGCGAAGTGCAAATGCTCAAAATGACCGGTCGGGTCAATACTACCCGCGTGCAGCGCGTAAGCGCTAATGACATTCAAAGAGCTCCCTCCAACTACTGACTTAATCGCCATCAATCTGCCATTCACCCGCCTAACTTGTACCACTGACTCCCTAAGCTCCCTATCCACCAAAATACCCACTCCGTTCTTGCCCTTCACGCTTCTGGAGTACCACAATTTATACCCGTCTGCATTTCTAGTCTTTGACCCTAGTCACGACCCAAAACTACCATGTCGTGATAGCGCCTAACATGGAACTAGGCAAGCCGACTATTTTACCAAAACAACCAGATATTTCAAAATAAAGATTTTTTCAAGCTATTTAATTAATAAAACTTCATATGACAAATATGAATAACAAAGTGCGGAAAGAAAAGCCCGACAACGGGGTGTAACTAGTCATGAGCATCTACCAAGGACTGTCCGATAATACTAAGACATATACAGTCTAGAAAACAACTAAACAATCCATAGGAAGATAGAAGGGAGAAGAGCAGGGCTGCGATAGCCATGCAACTACCTTTCAACAGAGGTTCTATGCAATTTAGAGTAAAAGTGCTGAAAATCTTAAATAGCCCCTCGGGCAAACATCACTCGTGTACAACCCCACGGGCAACATGAATCATAAACCGCCCCTCGGGCAAACCTCATAGTCACTCATATACAGCCCCTCGGGCATACCTCACAATCACTTGTAAACAGCCCCCCGGGCACAAAATGAATCAAGAACATCCCCTCGGGCGAAACATAAATCAAGAACAGCACCTCGGGCAAAACATCATATCACTCACTCAGGGTACCCACACTCACTTGGGGTGTGCATACTCCAGATGGGCTCCTACAGCCCAAGCACTATACTCCGCACGGACAACTCACGTGCTGCACGGACAACTCACGTGATATAACATCAATATCAGAATCCACACGGACAACTCACATGCTGCACGGACAATACATGTGCTATAACATCAATATTAGAATTGGCACGGACAACTCACGTGCTGCACGGACAACTCACATGCCATAGTCTCAATATCTCACAATCAAGTACTCGGCCTCACTCAGTCATGAATTAGTAACAAATACCGCAGCATGCAACCGGATCCCATAAATATCCTCAGAAAAATAGGCCCTCGGCATCACTCAGTCATAAACCTCTCAAGCCACTCAGGCTATCAGTAAAAGAAAGACCAGGGTGCTCAGCACAAAATAAGATTTTAGAGGCATCAAAACATAGTAATAAAGACCGAGTTATGAAATCAGTAAGTATAACATGACTAAGTACAGATTTTCAATCAAAAACAGTGAGAGGATAATAAGAAAAGGCCCTAAGGGTCCAAACAGCTCTGGCACAAGGCGCGAATATGGCATTCAGCTCATTTTATAGAAATTCTTTCCAAAACACATAAGTATCATATAATTTCAGTCAAATACGCAACTTAATAGTTCCTTCGGGACGGACCAAGTCACAATCCCTAACGGTGCACGCCCACATGCCCGATAACTAGCATGTGCATCACCTCAAAGTCGTAAAGCGATTCAAAATTCGGGGTTTCATACCCTCAGGACTAGATTTACAATCATTACGTAATTCAAACTGGTCAAATCCCTACTCCGCGATGCTCTTGCCCCTCGACTCAGCCTCCAATTGCTCCGAATCTATCCACAATCATAACAATTCCATCAATATACGCTAATGGAATGAACTCCACAAGAAAAACTATCAAATTAGGCACAAATCCCGAAATCCTCTCAAATCTGGCCCCCTGGGCCCACGTCTCGGAATCCGAAAAAACCACAAAGCTAGAAAGCCCATTCACTCATGAATCCATACATACAAAATTTGTCGAAATCCGACCTCATTTGGTCCCTCAAATCCTCAAACTCTGCTTTCCAATTTTCAAGCCCTAATTTCCAAAATTTTGTAGCACAACTTCTTAATTAGATGATGAATAAAACCATAGATTCATGAAATTTAAACCATTATAGATTAGAATCACTTACCCCAACGTTGCTCCTTCAAATCCCTTGAAAAATCGCCTCTCTCTCGAGTTCCTCAAGCCCAAAATCGAAAAATGAAGAACAAAACCTCGAGCTAGGTTTTTTTGCCCAGCAAAACTGCACCTGCGGTCATAACCCCGCTTCTGCCTCACCGCACCTGCAGAATTTCCATCGCAGGTACGGAACCCACTTAACGTACCATTTTTCGCATCTGCTGTCAACCCATCGTGCCTGCGGTGCTCACCTACGACTCATCTTCTGCTTTCGCGGAACGGACCAAAGTCCAACTCGCACATGCGACCTCGCACCTGCGGCTCCCCTTTCGCAGGTGCGGAAACACCAACAGAAATCACACCAGCAGCCCTCAAACACCAAAACCAATCCGAAACACACTCGCGGCCCCTGGGACCTCAACCAATAATACAAACAAGTCACCTACCAACACACAAACTTAGTCGAACCTTCGGAACACTCAAAACAACATCAATACACGAAATTACACTCGGATTGAAGCCTAAGAACTTCTAAACTTCCAAATTTCGCAAACGATGCCGAAACTTATCAAACCTCGTCCGAATGACCTCAAATTTTGCACACACATCACAAATGACACTACAAACCTATTCCAACTTCCGGAATTCCATTCCGACCCCTATATCAAAATTTGCACTGCCTATCGAGAAACGCCAAATTTCCAATTTTGCCAATTCAAGCCTAATTCTACCACGGACCTCCGAATCACATTCCAGATGCGCTCCCAAGTCCAAAATCACCTAACGGAGCTAACCAATTCATAAAAATCCAAATCCGAGATGGAATACTAAAAAGTCAAACCCTTGGTCAAACCTTTCAAATTTAAAGCTTCAAGCTAAGAATCATTCTTCCATATCTGTTCCGATTAACATGAAAACCAAAACCGACGATTTACATAAGTCATAATACATCATACGAGGCTAGTCATGCCCGAGAACTGGCGAGCGAAATGCAAATGCTCAAAAACGACCGGTCGGGTTGTTACATCCTCCCCCACTTAAACATGAGTTCGTCCTCGAACGTGTCCAGAGTTGTCCCAAAAGCCACCAAATCGCTGTATAACCTTACCATGCACATAACCGGGGGTGATCCCACGTCACCCTTTCCCATGTAGGTCCGATAACACAACACAACTGAAATTTTACAATTCACCCTAGCCCATAACCTTAGAACCAAATTTCCACTTCCGAGATTATCTATAAGATCGAAATCTCACATCTACACACTGAATAAGTCTGAACACGCTGTATCAAGCCATAACCTCAATTTAAGGTGAAATCACATGATATACCACATAACTCAAACACTCATAGCGATAATTTCTAATCACAGCAGCTGCTCATACAACACAATACCGGTAATAAACCTCTTATCAAACAAAGCCTTATTCCAACACTTTCGTATACTGCCAATGATGAAAGAAACACGCATAAATCACAATCATTCCTCCGATCAACCAGTCATGGAGTTCCCTCTCCGTCAGCAAGGACCATAGTAAATTTCTAAACCGAATTTTGATATTATCCTTCCAACATGCTGGAATCGAATCCGATAGTATTCATTCTAGGTTCAATGACCTCATCTCATCCAACACGACTACTCTGGTGACATGACACATCGATACAATCTAAAGCCACAATCCGTGCAATCTGTGCACCAAAAGTAACAATCCAAATGTACTCAAATCATGGAAAATGACTCAAATTAGAGAGCTGTATCGCAAGCTCACCAGTACCACCTCAACACGATGCTAAGAATCCATCACACACCGTAGAACCAGAACACACAAATCTAACCCAAAGGATCATATCCCAACATAACTTCGCTGCAATGCGCGACCCTATCAAAACACTGGTCAACAAGAAACACCTCAAGTCACCATGCTCAAAATCAACAACCACGCGCAATTTGATGTCTAGTACCAAAAGTGAATCACCATAACCACGGAGAAGCAAATGAAACAATGCCATACCAGCCCGAAAGAACTTATCCAATGCGCAGTCAATCATGCAACAACTAAATACCCGTCTCATTTAAATTCTGCTATAAAGTCCAAATAGAGCCGCACCATATGTGCATATAACCAACAATCACAACTCCTCGCAACACAGAAGGGTAACTCATAGATCACTCCAGAACACGAATAAGCTCAATGACAATTGAATGTCACATCCCTCAACCATAGCAATTCGGAGTCAACAAATACGACCCGGTGTAGAACACGCATCCATACTGGGCCCACCAATGAACCCTAAATCAACTCTGATCACCCTCAACAGTTAAATACCCTTCGAAAGTCTACAATGACTGAATCACAACACATACTAACCTCTGGCTAACCTTGGCTACATTTTCTTTTACAGTCCACAACCACGAAACAATCTACTCACGAGAACTCTCAGTCTCCCAATCCACAGAACATACGAATCACCATCTCTAATCTCGACTCCACCGCCTGAATGTTCACACTTTGCCAATTACACGGTCATCCCACGAGGAAGACTTCTAAAATTCTTCTATGCCACAAGGCAAAATTTGAACTCCAGCAATCGATCAAACAAGAGAGTGCCACAATACCAATGAAGTATCTGTAACTCAAATACGTCGCCCCTTTCTGAATGTATACTCTCATCCCACCATACCAATTAGTAAAATCATTTACCTAGTCATCTGAACTGTCCATGCTGCCTAAGAAATTATGACCTTCCTTTCAGAACTGAACCGTGACCTTACACATACAAATCTCAATCCTACACAACATACCGCATATACCATGCCATCCTAATGATAAATGTGAGAACTTCATAATCCACTCCGAGTCACCAGCAACTACGTACTCAGTTAGCCAAGAAATTTTCATTTGATCCCATATAGGAGAAAATCACCATCACATGCTCCTCATGCCCGTAGAAAATATACATCTCTAATCGTGGTAGAAACCATCAAGAACTCTCCAAATTCCATTTGCACAAAACCAAAACGTCAGGATTGAATCCTTCTAACTCAACCAAGCTATGCAGGTCACTAAAAAACCCAAGAGCATTGCCACGAAACACCTGTAGAAACTCATTACCTCATAAACACCCAAAGAACTAATCATACCCATTACCATGGCGATCCAACCTACTATCAAGCTGTTCTATCTATTCGAGTTCCTTCTGAATTACATTCAAATTCATACTTCTCCTCGCCATAACACCACAATCCTCAACCCAGACTCACCACACGAGACCCAAGCATAAGGCTCATAAGCCGCTGAATACTCTCGTAAATATCCCCAAAAGTACCACATTCAGAATACTTACCCTGAAATGACTTTCTGCGAACCTGAAGCCATTACGTTCACCTTCCTGATACTGATATATAGAATCCATACCGATATAGAAATACCACAAGTCTAGACACTCTCCACTGTAAACCTTAGTTTCTAGCCAAATACATATCCTGAAGATCCCCAATTGCCACATATGAATCTTGAATCCATTAGAACCATCCTTAGGAGTCATCCACTCTGCTCAAATTTCAATTAGACCGATCAAACGGACCGAACGACCTGTGCTCCATTAGCACTCCAACACCTTAAGAAGTAACCCCACCTTAATGCAACCAAATAAATTCCTGCTCCATGCACATTACATCCTTCACCAATAACACTCAAGTCATTCCGTGATTCTCATACACCCATAAAGCATATCACTACCCTTATCCAAAATTTCCTTTACTCGAGTCATCCTCGATCTCAACCCCTGCAAGCCACAACTGATGCACCAATATACCTCAAACTGAAACTAATATGACACTTAGCCGCGTAATCCACTTATCAATAGCAGATTCCCCCACTTGGCTCAAAGCCATAGATCAAAACACACCGGAACTCACAATGCCCATACTCTACTACTGCCATAATACCATAGCGAGATTAAACTAAATCCTTCCTAAGCTCGTGCAACACAAACCATGTAGTACTTCAAATCATCTACAAATCTCGCATTCACCCTCCTAACAGTCAAGACAACTCTCATACGCGATCCAAACTCAAACTGCTGCAACTGCTGCACATATAATTCACTGGTAAAGGAAGAATAGCTACAAAACAGCATAGGGATCACACGCCCTCAGGACACCCCGCGGGAGATAAGCCACCTGCTTCGCCTCAAACTAACATCTCTTTATACCTTTCCACCATCATAAACATCACGCAATCACTTAATCTTTGTGTCTGAACTCATATCACGACATGAAATCTACTTCATTCCCCAACTAAACAACACGGAAAGATCCTTCAACACACCCATAACTCGGGGTTATACATCAAATCAAGATGGAAATCAAGCACCAAATAGTTCTTTCTACCCGCAAGCAGACTCTCCTCGTCACATCCAAATCATATGAACACATCTCGCAGTCACATCATACTCATCACGTAGCCCTCCAGCCATCACTTCTACTAATAGGGACACTACCGAATATATAAATCCCAAAAGCACGTGCTCACACAATCAACACCTCAGTGTTCAAGCTACAGGAAAAACCCGGCCTCAAGTCCTCCAGACTGGCCCAACATCAACAAACTCAAATCACATCTCGCCCCTCGTTCAGGGAATCACAAGACGTCGATGCATAGCTGATACCGATCGCTCATGTGCGCATACCAATGCGTGGAAGGAATTCAAGGAATTACCGTTCAAGCTGAATCAATGCCACACAATAAGAATTCAAGAATGTGAAGTTTCCTAAGGTTCTGAAGCCTCTCGAAGAAAAGTACAGACGTCTCCGTACCGATCCGCAAGACTCTACTGAACCTGCTCATGACTCGTGAGACCTATGTAACCTAGGCTCTGATACCAATTTGTCACGACCCAAAACTACAATGTCGTGAAGGCGCCTAACGTGGAACTAGGTAAGCCGACTCTTTTACCAAAACAATCCGATATTTCAAAATAAAAATGTCTTCAAGCTATTTAATTAATAAAACTTCATAAGACATATCCGAATAACAAAGTGCGTAAAGAAAAGCCCGACATCGGGGTTTCATTAGTCATGAACATCTACCAAGGACTGTCCAATAATACTAAGACATATACAGTCTGGAAAATTAACTAACAACAATCTATGGGAAGATAGGAGGGAGAAGAGCAGGGCTGCGATCAACATGCAACTACCTCACTAACTCCAAAAGATCCGCGACGGATGAAATCAACACTCACAAGCACGTCCAGCAACCCCCTGGATCTGCACACAAGGTGCAGGGAGTAATGTGAGTACGCAAACTCAGTAAGTAATAAAAGTAAATAAAGACTGAGCAGTAGGAAACACGTAAAATCCACATCATGAAATCTCAGTAAGTACAACCTGCTTTCAAATCAGTATATGAGTCAAATCATCTCGTTTAAAATCCAGTTTTCAGTAAAAATCATTTGAAGATGTTTTTCAACAGTTTCAACAGAGGATCAATGCAACTTAGAGTAAAAGTGACGAAAATCATAAACAGCCCCTCGGGCAAATATCGCTCATATACAGCCCCTGGGGCAACATGAATCATAAACCGCCCCCGGGCAAACCTCACAGTCACTCATATACAGCCCCTCTAGCATACCTCACAATCACTCATAAACAGCCCCTCTGGCACAACATAAATCAAGAACAGTACCTCGGGCAAAACAACATATCACTCACTCAGGGTACTCGCGCTCACTTGGGGTGTGCAGACTTCGGAGGGTCTCCTACAGCCCAGGCGCTATAATCCGCACGGACAACTCACATGCTGCACGAACAACTACCGTGCTATAACATCAATATCTGAATCCGCACGGACAACTCACGTGCTATAACATCAATATCAGAATCCGCACGGACAACTCACATGCTGCACGGACAACTCATGTGCTATAACATCAATATCAGAATTCGCACGGACAACTCACGTGCTGCACGAACAACTCACATGCCATAGTCTCAATATATCACAATCTGGCACTCGGACTCACTCAGTCATGAATTAGTAACAACATACTGCGGCATGCAGACGGATCCCATAAATATCCTCACAAAAACAGGCCCTCGGCCTCACTCAGTCATAAACCTCTCAAGCCACTCGGGCTATAAGTAAAAAAAAACCTAGGGTGCTCAGCCCAAAATAAGATTTTAGATGCATCAAAACAGAGAAATAAAGACTGAGTTATGAAATCAGTAAGTATAACATGACTGAGTATAGATTTTCAATCAAAAACAGTGAGAGGATAATAAGAAAAGGCCCCTAAGGGTCCAAACGGCTCTGGCACAAGGCGCGAATATGGCATTCAACTCATTTTATAGAAATTCTTTCTAAAACACATAAGTATCATATAATTTCAGTCAAATACGTAACTTAATAGTTGCTACGGGACGGACCAAGTCACAATCCCCAACGGTGCACGCCCACACGCCCGTCACCTAGCATGTGCATCACCTCAAAGTAGTAAAGCGATACGAAATTCGGGGTTTCATACCCTCAGGACTAGATTTACAATCATTACGTAACTCAAACTGGTCAAATCCCTACTCCGCGATGCTCTCACCCCTCGACTCGGCCTCCAATTGCGCTGAATCTATCCACAATCATAACAATATTATCAATATATGCTAATGGAATGAACTCCACAAGAAAAATAATAAAATTAGGCACAATTCCCGAAATCCTCTTAAATCTGCCCCCCCGGGCCCACGTCTTGGAATCCGACAAAAATCACAAAACTAGAAGCCCATTCACTCACGAATCCATACATATTAAATTTATCGAAATCCGACCTCATTTGGTCCCTCAAATCCTCAAAATTCTGCATTCCAATTTTCAAGCCCTAACTTCGCAAATTTTGTAGCTCAACTTCTTAGTTAGATGATGAATAAAACCATAGATTCATGAAATTTAAACCATTACAGATTAGAATCACTTACCCCAACGTTGCTCCTTCAAATCCCTTGAAAACTCGCCTCTCTCCCGAGTTCCTCAAGCCCAAAATCGAAAAATGAAGAACAAAACCTCAGCTGGGGTTTTCTGCCCAGCAAAACCGCACCTGCGGTCATAACCCCACTTCTGTGGCACCGCACCTGCGAAATTTCCATCGCAGTTGTGGAACCCACTTAATGTACCATTTTCCGCATCTGCGGTCAACCCATCGCGCCTACAGTGGGCACCTGTGACTCATCTTCCGCTTCTGCGGAACGGACCAAACACCACAGCGTCCGCATCTACGGCTCCCAACTCGCAGATGCGACCTCGCACCTGCGGCTCCCCTTCCGCAGGTGCGGAAACACCAGCAGAAATCATACCAGCAGCCCTCAAACACCAAAACCAATCCGAAACACACTCGAGGCCCTCGGGACCTCAACCAATAATACCAATAAGTCACCTACCGACACACGAACTTAGTCAAACCTTCGGAACACTCAAAACAACATCAAAATACCAAATTACACTCGGATTCAAGCCTTAGAACTTTTAAACTTCCAAATTCCGCAAACGGTGCCGAAACCTATGAAACCTCGTCTGAATGACCTCAAATTTTGCACATACGTCGCAAATGATACTACGAACCTATTCCAACTTCTGGAATTCCATTCCGACCCCAATATCAAAATTTCTACTGCCGACGAGAAACGCCAAATTTTCAATTTCGCCAATTCATACCTAATTCTACCACGAACCTCCAAATCACATTCCGGACGCGCTCCCAAGTCCAAAATCACCTAGCGGAGCTAACCAAATCATAAAAATCCAAATCCCAGATCGAATACTAAAAAGTCAAAAACTTGGTCAAACCTTTCAAGTTTAAAGCTTCAAGCTAAGAATCACTCTTCCATATCTGCTCCGATTAACCTGAAAACCAAAACGGACGATTTACATAAGTCATAATACATCATACAGGGCTAGTCATGCCCGAGAACTGGCGAGCGGAGTGCAAATGCTCAAAACGACCGGTCGGGTCGTTACAATCCTACCCACCTAGCTTGGATGTGACCAATAATTTGCTTACTTAAATGAATTTATAAATAAATAATATATACATAAGATAATCACTGTTAGAAGGAAGAACAGAGGAAAGCATTAAAATTGCAGATTTGATAGGCCAGTTTATTTTTCGCGTTTGATTTCCTATGAGTATTAAACAATACATTATTATTTATGCACATTTTTATACTTAACTTCTATTCCCACTCTTAGGATGGAGTGATGTTCGTTTCATATGCATATGTGATCCCCAGACTAAGATGATTGTATTGGATACATGGCGTTCAAATTATATATATGTTTGCAGTTTACTTAAAATCATTAATAAGAAAGTATTAGAATAAATATGATTATATCACATGATTGCACCTAATAACATAAAAATTAATCTCATTCATCGTATTCAGAGGCAACTATATGATTTAAATTCTATTTGTTTAATTTTTAAGATTTTTAGTTTTAAACCTATTATATTTTTAAAGTTATGAGTCCATTTATATTATTCTTAATTATTAGTTCTTTTGAAACGATTTTCATTTTATCTTTGTTTCTTCTTTCACTGTAGTTAAATTTTTGTAAATTCTGTTTCTGTTCTTTATTTCACTCTGTAACTCTATAAAAGTGAATAACAAATAAGATTTTAGTAAATTATTATATATACGTTGCCCAGATGACCTAATCATTTGAAGATTAGCAGAATAATCCATTAGCTAATCAACGTTTTAGCTTTCTTTTCTTTCTTTCTTTCTTTCTTCACTATTTCTTCTTTTTAAAATAATTTTCCCCTCTTTTGGATCCTTTCTTCGGTTGCATATTTCACGTAAAAATAGCACGGGCTAGGCAATTTTTGGACTGGTCATTAAAAAATAGCCAGCGTTTGCAAAGCCATTACAAAATAGCCATTATTTTATTGCAACACAGAAAGTTTTAGCATAATATACTGGAGATCGGTGCACCTGTGTATGAACATCCAGCATATTATGCTGGAACTCCAACACGCAGAAAGTTCCAGTATATTATGCTGGACCGGTATATTATACCGGAACTCAAGTATATTATACTGGAGTTCCATTATACTTATGTTGGAACTCCAACATAATATACTGGAATTCCAGTATATTATACTGGAGTATTTTCGGATTTTGAATAGTATTTTCGTTCAGATTTATCTTTACATGAAAACTGGCTAAATTTTGATTACTTTTGAAATTGTGGCTATTTTTAAATGACCACTTGTAAATCTGGCTATTTTTGAATTTCTTCCTTTTTCACTTTTTTTAGCAAATATACCACTAGGTAGGCTGCCTAGTGGCTAATATATAAATAAAATCCCAAAATGGGTCCAAAGCTTACAAGATGTCCAAAAAAAATAGAAGTTGCATGAAGCTACTAGCTACTAAAAAGATAGGAAAGCTATAGTCTAATGAACTAGTTATTACAATATTGTCCGCTGAATGCTTCCTTCTCCTGTCAGTGTATGTGAATCCAATTGCCAGTGGCAAATACCAAGCAGCACCTATCAAGCTTTCACTAGGCGCCAGTGTATCTAGTCCATAGGCTAGGATGAATTCCAAACATCTCCACCATAGAATTGAAGCCAGCATAGTCTTCCAATCATTAGTGTTGCTACAATATGATCTCCATATGCAGTGTACTGACTCTATCCAAGTATAAATTATGTGGTTGATCCTCAATATTATTATGTAATAAAGCATGGCTACACCTGTCTTGAGGCTGGCTTTAGGCAGGCTTTTCAAGGCAAAATCCAGGTTGGGGCTGGCTTTAAGTAGGTTTTTCAAGGCAAAAGCCAGGCTGGGGCTGGCTTTAAGCAGGCTTTGCAAGGCAAAAGCCAGGCTGGGGCTGGCTTTAGGCAGGCTTTTCAAGGCAAAAGCCAGGCTGGGGCTGGCTTTAAGGAGGCTTTGCAAGCCAAAAGCCAGGCTGGAGCCGGCTTTAGGCATGCTTTGCAATTCAAAAGCCAGGTGGGGCTGGCTTTAAGCAGGCTTTGCAAGGCAAAAGCCAGGCCAGGGCTGGCTTTAAGCCGGGCGACGCCAGTTGTACGCTAGGTATCATCAGGCTTAGCCTGGCGCCGCCAGGCCTGTGAAGCTGGTGATTTTATGTCTTGTAAGCTCAGATCCCTTCTCTTCCCGAACTTTAAATGTAGAAATCATTCTAACATTGCGTAAACCATCCTCAGATTGATCACGAAGACATGCTAATACCACTGAGAAATGATTTAACAATCTCCAGAAATTCCACATAACAGATTCAACCTTTTCCTTAACATTTGAACATATCAGAAGTAGAATAAAGTGCACCATCCAATACCTGCTTATCACATTGGTCCTGTACACTATCAAAGCACCCCCAGGCCTGTGAAGCTGGGTGATTTTATGTTCTTGTAAGCTCAGATCCTTCTCTTCCCGAACCTTTAATGTAGAAATCATTCTAAACATTGCTAAACCATCCTCAGAATGATCACGAAGACATGCTAATACCACTGAGAAATGATTTAACAATCTCCAGAAATTCCACATAACAGATTCAACCTTTTCCTTAACATTTGAACATATCAGAAGTAAAATAAAGTGCACCATCCAATACCTGCTTATCACATTGGTCCTGTACCACTGGAATGTACCTTAATAGCATACAGAATGAGACATAAAAGAACCAAGTAGGTATGTGCAGATTCCAATCCTGTGAAGCCATCAGTCTGGGGCTCTTCTTTTTGCTATTCTAACCCTAAGGTTAGAAGTTTGAGACATGTCTAAATTAGTCAACCTCCTCCCTGCACTAGGCAGTTCAGAGAATGAGTGAAACTCAGATGTACCTACAAAAGAGAAAACAATGTTAGCTATAAAATCCGCCACTGAGTTGCCTTCTCTGATCGCATGTTGAAAGATCACATTGAAGTTGCCCTTCATCTCTATAATTTCCTTCACATCATTTTCAATTACCCAAGGAGGATCCCATTCCCCTTCTATCACTTTCTTCATCACTAATGAATCAGTCTCCAATATGAGAGGGTGAAGATCATGCTCCACACAGTATTCCAATCCTTGAAGAATAGCCTTAGCTTCAGCCACCACATTAGTTGTCACTCCCAGGTCTACTACCCTTGCATATACCATATCACCTTCATCATTCCTCACACGGAAGCCTAATGAGCTAGGACCAGGATTTCCTTTTGAGGCTCCATCAGTATTGCATTTGTACCAACCATGAAAAAGAAGCTGTTATGTTACTCTTGTAGTGATCAATATAGGTTTATATCCTTCAAAATATTGAATTATGTCTGGCCATGACAATGGAATATTAGGCATCCAAGCATACCTCACCCTTGCCAGTTGATGCAATGTCCTATTGATTTCATGAATCACCCTATTTGTCGACATTGAACCCCCATGTTTACCTGCATTTCTTCTCTTTCAAAGTTCCCAAGTGATGATAGCCGGTACTGCTTGAAATAATGGCTTTAGCTTTGGACAACATTGAGCATACCACCAATTCCTTATAACCTGCTTCAGTTGAATCAGTGGCACAGTAATTCCAGCAGCCCCCATGAACAAGTTCCATACTTTAGAGGTAGTAGGACTTGTGATAAATATGTGCTCAATAGATTTTTCTTGGGGCTGCTGACAACACCAACACCTAGGAATCACCATTTGCCCTTGCGTCCTCCATATGTCATCAGTGGCTATTTTCTTCCTCCACAATCTCCACAAGAAGAAAGATATCTTAAATGGTAAGCCTTTAATCCACATTAACTTGAATTCCTGATTAGGATCAGCTTTATGCCTTAATATTTGCCAAGCACTGCTAACACTGAACTTGCCCGAAGGAGTTGGCATCCAGTATGGCCTATCCAGTATCCCTCACTGCCTTCATAATATACATTTAGCCTTATATGTTCTGCAATTTCCTCATTGAAGGTTTAATCTAGCAGCTGATCATCCCATGTTTCACCTTGCCGTAATTCTGCCACATCCTGAAGATCTTCATTGATTGGAAAGTCTTCAGGTAATACATGATAAAGTGCACCCAATCCAGTCCGATTTTCATGCCAGATATTAGTTGTTCCACTCTTCAATTCCCATAGGATCTCATGTTCTACTTCTTCCCTAACATTCAACAGTTTTCTCCAAACATTAGACCCCCTTCTAAACTGCACCACCATTGGTATCTCCTTCTTGCAATACTTATTCCACATGAAATTAGATCACAAAGATTTTGTGGTCCTAAACCTCCATCATAGTTTACCAAACAATGCCCTCGACACATCATGTAAGGACCAAAAACCTAAGCCACCTTCCTCTTTAGGAAGGCAAAGATTATTCCATGAGGCCCAATATCTGCTTCTCCCTTCTTCCTTTGTGCTCCAAAAGAATCTAGCAAAAATCTTATGAAGATGTTCCAGGACATTTTTTGGTGGATGCAGGACTGATAACATGTGGACTGGCATACTTTACAACACACTAGTAATGAGTGTTGCCTTTCCTCCAAGTGACAACAACTTTCATTTCCATGAATGCAATTTAGCCTTTACTTTCTCGATAATATCCTTATAATATTCCTTCCTCCTTCTAGTGTAGAAAACATGACACCCTAGATATGTGAAGGGGAATTTACCTTTTGCAAATCCTGTAATAGCTCCAACCGCCTGACACAATCCAGTAGGAATCCTTGAATACATGTAGTATGAACTCTTATCTATGTTGATCATCTGGCCTGATATCTTCTCATAGTTCCCCAACACTGCCATAATCCTACTCAAGGATGGAGGATGAGCAGAAGCAAAGATTATTGTATCATCAGCATATGCCAAATGGTTTAAAGGATCAGACCACTAAGGCATTCCAAATCCCACAAATGACCTGTCTTCAAATAGCTTATTCAAAGACATGGAAAGTACCTCAGCTGACAGAATGAACAATGCTGGTGATAGAGGATCCCCTTGCTTCACACCCCTTGTAGACTTAAAGAACCATGAGGACTGCCCATTTACCAATACTGAATACCAATTATTTGACATCAAGTTCTACACCATGTTGATGAAGTGCTCAAAAAATCCCATCTTCCTTAGTACATGTAATAAGTACTTCCATAAAACCCTATCATAGGCCTTAGCCATATCAAGCTTGATCACCATATTAGCTGGCTTTCCCCTTAACCTTATGTCAGTGACAATTTCTTGAGTCAATGAGATGTTCTCAAATATACTCCTACCCTTCAAAAATCCGGATTGATTAGGAGATATTAGAGAAGGCAAAAAATTTTCCAATCTATCATGTAACACTCTAGACAAGACATTGTTAATGAAGTTGCTCAAGCTAATAGGTCTTAAGTCAGAAAAGGTCTCAACTCTAGGCTTTTTAGGCAGCAACACTAGATTGGTGTGAGTGATGGATTTAGGCAGTGCAACTCCTCCATAGAAGTGTAGCACCATGTTGTGTATATCAGCACCAATAACATCCCAGCAAGTTTGATAAAATAGGCTAGTGAATCGATCTGGACCACTAGCACTCTCCCCACTAAGCTCAAAAGCTGCTGTCCTTACCTCTTCAATTGTTGGCAATCTGCTAAGTTCCAAATTCTGTTCCATAGTGACCATCGAAGGTACATTATTGAGTAAGGAAAAGTAAGATGCATCACCTTCATTTATGAACTGTTCTTGATAAAAGTCCACTGCAGCTGTAGCCAATTGCTCCTGGTCATCAATCCATACCCCAATTCCACTTTTGATCCTCTTCAGTTGTAATTTCTTTCTTTTGCCATTGACATGATTGTGAAAGAAACTTGTATTCCTATCTCCTTCAGCAAACCAAGTCATCCCAGCGTTTTGCTTCCAATACTGTTCCTCAATACTCAAGTATTTCTTCAATTCAGATTGTGCCTTTTGAAGCACAATCCTGTTCTCAATTGAAGGCTCTTCTTCAAACAACATCTCTTTTACCCTAACAATGTCCTCCAAAATAGCCAACTGCTTGAAGATATCACCAAATGTTTTCCTACTCCATTTTCACAGTGCTGCCTTCACCCTCTTGAGATTCTGCTTGAACATAAAAAACGGATCCCCTATGAAATCAGCTTCCCAATTCTGCCTCACCACATCCATAAATGTAGCATGTTTAGTCCAAAAGTTCAAGAACCTAAAAGGCTTGACAAAATTGGTGGTCCGCTCCCCACATGTCATTAACAATGGTGCATGATCTGACCCAGTTCTGATTAGATGTTCAACTTCAATAGTTGGCAACATGTTTTGAAATGGCAAATTCACAAAGATCCTATCCAATCTTTTGAATATACACGTAGCATTGGATCTCCCATTCCACCATGTAAATGGACTTCCATTGTATCCTTGCTCAAACAAACCACAAGAATTTACACAAAATGCAAAATCCTCATATTCAGGCGGGTGTACCGGTAGTCATCCTATTTTCTCATCTTCATGTAATATCACATTGAAATCTCCTCTTACCAACCATGGCAATTTCTTATCACTTGCTAAGTAATACAAGTGATCCCAGAATTCCAACCTCTTAATTGCTGAACATTTTGCATAAACAAATGTCATCATCATGTGCTACCCTGGGTCATGGTAAAGTACTCTCACAGTCACCTGTTGCTCAGTATCCTCCACTAATTCCCATTCCACCACTGCATCAAAGAACAACCATATTTGCCCATTAATATTTGCATAAGCCGTCTCTATATTCAACCTTCTTCTATATCTATCAATGAATCTCTTATTTTGAAAATGTTCCATCAATGCAACTACACAAAAGTTATGCTCCCTGTTCATGTTGATCACCCTAGGAAAGGCCTGCTGTGTATTCACATACCTTATGTTCCATATTAATGTTTTGATCATCATTTAGATAGAGAAGCTGCCCTCCCGGGCATAATTCTTAGAGGTTGTTGTGGCGCTTTATTCTGATTCTTCTTTGTTTTCTTGCCTCCTTTGGCACTAGCTGTAGGTTATAGATCCTCATCCCTAGCCACCTATTTGAAGTTTTCTTCTGTTGATTCATCATCTCCCTCATCCTCCATAGGATTTTGTCTCATTAAGTCTTCATCAATTGGTGCCACATTGTGTGTAACTAAATCATGTAGATGTTGTAGTGGAGTCTTCAGTGGAACATTAAGACGCAGTTGCATAATTTTGATCCGTGCCATATTCCATAGGCACTTCCTCTATTTCCCCAGATGCTCTTGGAAAAATTGCCTGCTCATCATTCTTTTCATTGTTATTCTCTGATCTTATTGTATCATCCCTAACCTTCACATTATCATCATGTTTGTTCTCTAATGCATACACCGAAACATCATCAACATGGGCTAAAATCTTACCAGTTGCACTAGGGATAGGGTTTACTATCGATGCTTCATCAGGTGACCCTAGCGCCAGGCCTGGCGCGCCAGCCTAACGCCTGAGGTACCTGGCTTTAGGCTTGGAATTGCCACCCTAACGCCTGGGGAGCCTGGCTTTAGGCTTGGCGTCGCCAGCCTATTGCCAGGTGGGCTATTGTCCCTCACTTTGTCTCATGTTATCTTTGTCGTGCCTATTTGATCATCCTCCACCTCAACTGCATCACTCCCTCCAGTCTTTGTTGAGTTTATCTCATCAAGGTTCTCAAGCTGCCCAGAATCTGCAAATGTTTGAGACGGCTTATCTTGACATGATTTGTTTGTAGTCATATTGAGTTGCCTTAGCTCCTCTTTGCTAGTTCCAAACCTTCTATGAACCCATTGTGGATTCCTTATTAGCCTTTTCATTAGTACTTTGATCACTAGGAACAGTAGGATTAGCCTTAGCTAAGTTCCCATTATGCTGATCTTCCAATACTTTCTCAACTGCTTCCTTCTCACACGCTTAAGTTCTTGTTGATTATCTTCTCCCGCTGGTTTAGTATTAGCATCCTTCCCAACCCTAACCCCACAAGCCTAAGGATTAGGGCTTGAAGCTCCGGTATTGCCTTCTTTTTCCTTCTCATAGCCCTTCTTTGATTGATTTTCCCCATGTTCCTTCTTCTTACCATTGCTAAGATCCTCACCTTTGCCATCAGTAATTTGTAGAATAGGTTGATGAACTTCCTCAACGTCTAATGCATTAAACTTGTTCTTGGTTGCTACTTCCTCAAGTTTGGCCTTCCCTTTACCCTTGTCAGCTTCCTTACCTTGTTTGTTATCAACAATGTGACCCCTATTATCTCGTTGGTATTTGTTCTTCCTTGCTTGTATCCATTCCTGCTTGGCATGATTAGTAGCAGGCTTACCAACCACCTTTCTACTTGACAGAACCTTTTTTGAATTTGCAGCTGTACCAATTGCTTCAGTACTCACCACAACTGTCTTATCCTTGCCTTGATCCTCAACATCTTCATCAAATCTCTTGTGTAATTCAGGATGAATTACCCAATATTCTGCCTCACTATGCCCTTGTTTCTTGCAAGGCTTGCAATATTTAGGCATATAATCATACTTTATCCTAATGAATTTAAACTCTTCTGGCCCAAACTCATCAGCTTCTTCAACAATCTTTATACGTTTAGGGAAATTACCTAACAAATTAACTTCCACTTTCACCTTAGCACAACTAGATCTAGTCCCATTTTGAGTTGCTAGGTCTACATGTAATGGGTTATCAACTGCACGGGCTAATGAAAATACACATTCCTTATCAAAGAAATTTGGAGGAAGTTCTGGAAAGCTAATCCAAGCTATGGCAGTTGGAGTCTCTTCATCAGGTGTCCACCATGGATTCCATTTTGTACAACGCATCTGCCACATATCTGATTGCGCCTTTAAATAAAAAGATGGCTTTGAAAGAAGATGAACATAATCCTCCAATAATGACAATCTAATCAACACGTGATTATCTTCAATCAAGCCTACTGAGCAATGACCCTTAATCTCACATTGAATTGGAATCACATTACGTAATTCACCAATAACAGGCTTTCCATACGAAAATTTCCCAAGAACTGCAAGTTGAAGCCCTTGTTGTACGATGGCTTGTTTCACTTCTTGCTTCTTCCACTTCATAACTGGTTCTCCATGCAGGAACTCAACAGGTTTCAATGGTAGCGTAGCTAGGGTTTGCATGGGGGCGTTAATGGTGGTAGGTTTTAGAAGTTTCAAATAATCCATGGGGTGGGTATTGTTGTTTGTAATCGTGGATGTCTGGGCGATGGTGGGGGAAGGTTGGGGGGCAGCGCCGCCACTGGGGGTGGCCAGGCACCGGCCGAAGAGTCCATGGGAGGGCAGCACCGGTTCTGTTGTTGATCGACGGTTTAGGGTTGCTAGAGAGCGTATTTTAGTATTTCCCTTTTTCACTTGAAAGTTTAGAAGTATTATTTTTTTTGTCTTTTACTTTTTCAAGAACTCATTTACAAAATAGTTAATGATTCATCTTGATTAGTGAAAAAACTACCCGATTTAGAAAGTGTATTATGCCACTTGTTATTTGGTCTATTTTAACCCTTTTTTATTAATATGCGAGTTTAATAATAGATAAAGTATTAGGCTACATGATGTGTGATGGAGGTTAGATTTCACACATGATTATCGTGTTATATTAATACAATTATATAAATTCCATAATTCAGTTGTTTTGTCAAATTTACAGTTGAAAGGAGACATAACCTTGAATCAGACAAAAGGTCCTTGTACGTGCAACAATGATATAACTAAAAAAAATATATGTTAGTAACTATTAAGTAGGTCTATCACAAATAACTATATTCCTTTTTTGTAGCTTTACACCATGAAATTAATTATGATATACTAGCCATCCTAAAGAAAATCTATGGTGATCGGTTTTCTATACAACTTTTATAAATTACAATTTTCATTTGTCAACAACTTCTTGATATTTATGCAACTACAAAATGAAAAGGCTACAAATTTTTAAAGACAAGGCAGAAACTTCTAGACGTGAAATATCTTCAACCATAGACAACGTTCCTCATATTCAAATGTAAATTACATATTGTCAAAGTATAAAAAAGTAAGAAAATTACCAAGTAGAATATTTGGTATGACAATCGTATTTACGTAACTAATATTAGTTGTTTAAATGATATCTAATACTCTTACATTTAACCACTAATTTCTTAAAGAGAAGGCATAAACTTCTAGACGTGAAGTATCTGCAATCATAGACGGCGTTGCTCATATTCAAATGTAAATTACATATTGTCAAAGTATAAAAAAGCAAGAAAATTACCAAGTTGAATATATGGTATGACAATCGTATTAACGTAACTAATATTAGTTGTTTAAATGATATCTAATCCTCTTACATTTAACCACTAATTATGTCGGAGCTTGTGTTTCCTTATCGCACACATATTTTTATATTATTAGTATTATTTTAAAATATTTGTACTGATTAGTATGAGATATATGTGCAACACACGTATCTAGAAACTAGTTAACTAATAAATATTAAAGTAGTAAAATTATCACTAAGATACTAAGGGATGGAAACAAGAATAAGGAGACCTAGAGGTTATGATTTTCCTAATTTTCAGAATTATTCCCGCTACGACTCATATAATTTTGCCTAAGTATTTTCTACTGGTTGTGTGTACTTCAGGTGACGTAATTCTCTTTCGAGTAACTACGATCATTTACTAGATATATTCTCCCGAACTACGCTAGCTGACACTATCTTACAACACACTATGACTACGTCAAGACTTTGTTATTCCTAAACACACATTTAAACCCACAGTATTGATTTCTCACATACGTTAGGATATTGTTCAACAACCACCTAAATATGCATTATTTTTCAAGTAATACATAACAAATATGCACATTTAATTGTTGGCCATTCAATCTACTAAAATAAGCATATAATTAAACAAATAGAGAAATTCAAAGACTAAATTATATTAAACGTAAAGAAAAGTCATCATTCGAGAGGTTCCATCAAACACTAGATAAAAGAGTTTAGCTACTCATAGTCATGCTAACAATCATGATACTATTCGAAAGCATTAATCTATAAACTATGGAAGGACGGAAGAAGAACTCGTGTGATCTGGTGCTTGCAATTGTTCCAGCCATCTTTTGCCTCTCCAATAATGTCTTTCAAATAATAATAAATAGGTTTAAACCTCCTTTTATACGTGTTGGGGGCGTGTAGGGTCTAAGGTGCCAAGTCCTAGCCTAAATAGGAAAACTTTCTCGCTTGGGCGTCACACCTGGCGCAAAGCTAGACGCCCAACTCTGTGTAGTGCTGTCCTTTTCCTGCTGGGCGCCCTAACTCTGTCGCAAAGCTGGGCACCCTTTTTTCCTGCCTTTTCTTGCCATTTGTACACCACAAGGTATTGGTCAGAATTATAATGGCTGGAGCTGTATATTATATATAGCAAAAAAAGAACTTTAGATTGTTCCTGGGCAAGCAGAGGAATATGGTAGAAATACTTAAGAGTTTGGTGCAAGATCTTTTTGTTAGAGGAAGTTAAAATATTTCAAATTCATGTCTTTAGTTAGCAGTAGCGCTAGCAAAAAGAGCCCAAGCCCATTTGACTCGCCCAACCGGCCCAAGTTTTAATGTGATGGGCATGACCTACATTAGTAATGGGCTAAGTTTGGGCATGAGGGCTTGTGAATAATGAATGGTTAAAACAGGATGGTGATGGGTCTGGAGAAGTCTCAATGTGCCCAAGCACTGCTTCATCAATTGGCTTACCATGCATAAGAGACTACTAACGAAGGCCGGTCTGCTATAGATGAAGATAAGTCAAGATAACTGGTGTCTGATATGTGGAAACCAACCGGAGACAGTGGAACACATATTGTTTGAATACAAACTATTTGAGATATGCCTACAGATGATGCTACAGCGGGTAAACAAAGGCACAACAAAAACTGATTTAAAGGGGATTTGGCACAGAGTAGTAAAATGGGTTAAAGGAAAAATAGGCAGGGATCTTGTCACATCAATGGTGGCTGCGCTACCAAACAGAATCTGTACGACAAGGAATTAGGCTCTATGGAACCATAAAGTCCCAACCCCACGTGTGATATATGAATAAGTTCAGCAAGATTGCAGGATTAGAGTAGTCATAATTTTGAACAAGAAGAGTAGTAGGAAACAGAGGGAATTTATAAACCAATTGTATAGAAATAATTGATAGAAGTAGAGTAGGAAAACAATGAAAGAAATGGGAGACAGTAGGGGAACTGATTTGTAATAGGGGATCTGATTTGTGGCACTAGGATAAGCAATTAGGAGCGGTATTGGCCTGGATATAGAGGTGTCTTTGAAAACCGATTAAACCGACCGAACCGTACCACACCGAACCGATTTTTAGTTTTCTTTTAAAAAAACTCTAAGTTTTTATAAATCTTTAACCGTACCGATAATTACGGTAAGTTTTTTATTTTATAAAACTAAATCGAAAAAATACCGAACCGTTGACAAATAGGGATTTTGACCGCTCATTTGCTCTCTTTTACTTGCATTTTAGCTAAAAAATGCTTAAAGGTATTCGCGCAACTAACGAAATGTGCTTACTTGCAGGAACATTGAAAACGAGACAAATAAGTCAAAATCAACTCATAAAGGATTCGAAGGTGAACAAGAGCCAAAACTGGGCAAAGAGGCCAGCAGTGCAGACCGCACAATTCTAGTGCGGCCACAGAACGAGGTTCAGAGAGGAGGCTTTTAGACAACTCAAATAGTGCGGACCGCACAAAAAATATGCGGCAGCAGAAGGATAATTGAGGCCGCAATAATTATTATGCGGTCCGCAAGATTGTAGATTTAGAGAGTTGATCAAAGCCAAGATGCTGAAGAGTGCGGACCGCAACACTTTTGTGCGGCCGCAGAATCGTAAGTGCAGCCGCAATCAGTTTTATGCGGACCGCAGAAGACTTCAAGTTTCAGCCCCAAATTCCAAAGTTTGCGGACCACACTAGAATTTTGCGGCTGCAGTAGGCCTTTTTGCGGCCCGCATCAGAATTATGCGGTCGCATAACCTTTGTAGGGGCATTTTGTCATATATTTTCTGTTTAGTATAAATACAACTTTTTGTTATTTTTAGGTTAAGTTTAGTTTGCAGAGGTGCACCTGAACGTTTTTCCTTGCTTCTTTAAGTAACTTTGTAATAGATTGACTTCTTAGCACTAGATTTTCTTTGTTTCATCTATGATTATGCATTCTACTTTTATTTTTTCTTGTATTTCTCTATTTTTTATGAGTAGATAGATCTTTAGCTAGGGTTGTGACCCAACCCTAGTGTGGATACTTAATGGGTATTTAATTTTAGGGCTTATTTGTGATTGGGTTAGTGATATCTAGCCTTGTTTATGCTTAAATTATAGAATTAATGGTTGCAAAAATTGATTTATGCCTTTTTGATCTAGTCTTTTCTTGAGAAAGAGAGACTAGGTTTAGGAAAACATGGCTAGCAAGGAATTTGGGTGAATTTAAGAAATTGATAGTCCCAATTAAAGGGTCAAATCTAGAGATAGTAAGACCCAACTTGAGCATATATCACTTGATTTGTGCAAATACCCATTTGAGCTTGAGAAAGCCAAATCGGGCAAAATCACTCAAACTACCGAGAGGTATAGAGTGAGTAATTGTGTGTGTTTGCTATACCACGAACCCGATAAATCAAACTTGCCCTATAGTTTATAACCCGTTAGGTATCCACCTAGGTGGAAGTTTACAACCCTAGATTCCTTTATCAAATGAAAACAATTCAAAAACCAAAAATACTATCCTTTAGTTTTATCTTTGCAATCAATAGAGTAAAGCAGAAGTAATACACCCATCAACTTTATGGAAGTACAATTTAAGCCAAAACTTGCAATCAACTTAGATATACACCTAATCCCATATTCTAACTCCCTAACGATTCGATCCCGACCTTTATTGGGTTATTATTGCGTCAACCGCCTCGCTACTTAACCGAGATTAGTTTTTGGTGCCGTTGCCGGGGAGTTAAACGGATTTAGCTTTATATCTAGGTTTTTTGTGTTTTGTCTTTCTTTCCTTCTGAGTTACTAATTTGTGTTTGAATTGATTCTAGGTACGAAAATGGCTCTCAACAATGAGCCCATCAGAAATGTGCACTTGGGGGAGGACATGGACGATGATGCTATGGATAAGGTCCCTAATGAACCTCAAGCTAATAGATGAGGCCGCCAGCCTCACGATAATGTGCCTATTTCTCCCCCACCTCTACCAAGAGTAGCGCATTAGGTGTTGCTAAATGAGGGTTATTCAAATTCTATAGTCCCACCCCGGATTAGGGCGGGCAATTTCCAAATAACCGACGTGATGCTTACACTGCTTGAGCAGAGGGATTTCTCGGAGCTTCACACCAAAATGCCTACAAGCATCTCAAGGGGTTCATCGATACTTGTTGGGGGAGCAAGTAGACCAACGTCTCTGAGGACGCACTGAGGTGGAGGCTATTTCCCTTTTCTCTATGTGGAAAAGCAATGGATTGGTTAGAGAGGTTTCCCAACTATTCCATCACCACTTGGGATGAGTTGGCAGAAAAGTTCATTTCCAAATTCTTCTCTCCGGGGCATATGGCGATGCTTAGGGATGAGATTCTTGCCTTCAAGCAAGAACCCAATGAGCCGTTGCACGAGATTTGGGAGAGATATCGTACAATGGTTAAAGAGTTCCCTAACAACGATATGACTGAGGCCATGATCCAACAGACCTTGTACAGGGGGATCAACACAACAAACCAACGTGTGATTAACCAACTCGACGGGGGGAATTTCATGAACATGCCATATGCCGAAGCTTGTGAAATCCTTGATGAGATGGCAGATACCTCTTCGGCGTGGCAAAGTAGAGCCAATGTGCCACAAGGTGACCCTAATGTTATTCACCTACACACAGAGCTACATGACCACATGCAAGCTATAGCCGAGTTGACAACTACCATGAACCAATTGGCAAACGCTCAGCTTCAACAAGTTCAAGGGCCGAAACAAGTGAATGTAATGGAAGGTGTGAATATGATGGTAAAAAAGAGGCGGCATCAAGGTCGACAAACGCAAAGCCGTCCGGAACAATTCATGCGAGATGATAGTGGGTACAATCAAGATTATTCATATGATGATCAAAGTGAAGAGGTTCAATATGTCAACAATGATCAAGGTAACGGAGCAACGCTCCGAATCAACAACAGTGGAGATCACAGGGAAACCAAGGAAATTGGGGCAATCAAGGTCAACAAGGAAATTATAATAGTTACAACAATAACAACCAAGGCAATTGGGGGAACAATAACAATCAAAATTGGGAAAATCAGGCAATTGTGGTGGCAACAATAATAGTAATTGGGGAGGCAATAACAATCAAGGGGGTTGGAACAATAATAATCAAGGAAATCGGGGGTCGGGCTTTCAAAGGCCCTCGATGTATGAACAGCCGAACAACTTGCCTTTATATCCGTCACAAGGTCCTAGTCTTCCAACAATGAGTTGGGACGAATTGAAAACATGTTCAAGCAGATGATGGAGAAAAATGCAGACTCCGATGCCCAATTAGCCTCCCACAACACTTCTATCCGCAACTTGGAAGTCCAACTTGGCCAAATTTCTCAAGCTTTGAATACTCGCCCTAAGGAGGCAACACCAAGTGATACGGTAGTAAACCGGAAGGGTGGGAACAATACGGGGCATGCTATGGCGGTGACTGCAAGAAGTGAAAAAGGTGGAGTTGCTAGTACCTCAAACTTAAGACAGATTGTGAATGATGATGTGGTGGTGCAAGATGATGATAAGCCAAGCAATGATGTTCAAGTAAATGATGAAGTAAGGATAGACATTGATGAAAATGTGGAGGAGACACAAGATGATGTGAACCCGTCTAGGGAACATGTGATAGACATGCAGGAGCCGATAGTGGCCAAAGCAAAGGCTCCTTTGCCAAGGCCTCCTCCACCATATCCTCAAAGGCTTGCAAAGCAAAACAATGAGAATCAATTCAAGAATTTCATTGATATGATGAAAAGTGTGTCCATAAATGCGCCAATGGTTGAAGCCTTAGAACAAATGCCGAGATATGCAAAGTTCATGAAGGACTTGGTAACAAAGAAGAGATCAATGAGCTGTGAAACGATCAAAATGACACATCAAGTGAGTGCGATTGTGCACTCCACGGCTCCAAAGTTAGAAGACCCTTGTGCTTTTACAATCCCATGCACTATTGGTAGTGCCGATGTCGCCAAAGCTTTGTGTGACTTGGGGGCAAACATTAACTTGATGCCCTATTCTGTGTTCAAGACATTGGGGATTGGGAAACCAAGACCCACATCCATGAGGTTGCAAATGGCGGACCGGACAATGAAGAGGTATTGGGGATAATTGATGATGTGCTAGTTCGGGTTGACAAGTTCATACTTCCCGCAGATTTTGTGATACTTGACTGTGAGGTTGGCTACGAGGTACCAATCATATTGGGGAGAAATTTCCTTGCTACAGGGAAGGCCTTAGTTGATGTGGAGGCTGGGGAGCTCACCTTCCGGGTGGGCTATGAAAAAGTTGTGTTCCATGTTTGTAAGTAATTGCGCAGCCTAATATCAACGAAGTGTGTTCATTTGTGGATCTTGTGACCGAAGTAATTGTTGATGACATAAGTGCTGTGATTAATGTTGAAGACCCATTGGAAGCTATGTTATTGAATCATGATGTGGATGAGAAGGAAGGCTTGGTGGAATATGTCAATGCTTTGCAAGGAATGGGATCATATACATATGAACCCCGAAAACTTTCCTTGGACCTTGATAACCGGAAGACTCCACCAACAAAACCCTCAATCGAGGAGCCTCCCATATTGGAGTTGAAGCCCTTGCCTTCACACCTCAGGTATGAGTTCTTAGGCCCTTATTCCACTTTACCTGTTATTCTTTCCTCGTGCTTAACTAATGTGCAGGTAGCTTCCACCCTTGCGGTGTTCCAAAGGAGGAAGAAGGCAATAGGTTGGACATTGGCGGATATTCGGGGAATAAGCCCCGCCTTTTGCATGCACAAAATCATATTGGAACATGATGCCAAACCCTCCGTGGAACATCAAAGAAGGTTGAATGAGGCCATACAAGAGGAAGTCAATAAAGAGATCATCAAATGGTTGGATGCTGGGGTTGTCTACCCCATTTCTGATAGTTCATGGACCTCATTGGTGAAATGTGTCCCAAAGAAGGGGGGGGGGCATGATGTGATTACAAATGAAAACAATGAGTTGATCCCCACAAGAACTGTCACTGGTTGGAGAGTATGCATGGATTATAGGAAGCTCAACAAAGTGACTCGGAAAGACCATTTTTCGCTTCCATTTCTTGATTAGATGTTGGATAGGCTAGCCGGACGTGCTTATTATTGCTTCTTGGATGGGTATTCCGGATATAACCGGATTCTTATTGCACCTGAAGACCAAGAGAAGAGCACCTTCACTTGTCCGTATGTGTCACGATCCAATTTCTCCTTCGTTGGGTTTCCTGATGGCACCTAGTCTTTAGGACTAGGTAAGCCTAATATTAAATGAAACTACAACAACATCTAAATGACATCTAATAAATTTGAAATAAAAATCTCTTTAAACTTTACAACCCCAAAACCGGTAGTACAAGTCATAAGCTCTACAGAGTTTCGCTAGAACTTCTAATCACAACTGTATGGAAATAAGTACAACAGTGTGAATATTCAGAAGAGTAGCATGAGCACACCACAGCGTTGCCCAGTAAGTATCAAGACTAACCTCGATGGAGTAGTGACGAGGAATAGTCAAGACACCTACTAGTCCAATAAACTGTACCAATAAAGGCATAGGAACAACAGAACACGATGTATATATAAAGACTACACGATATGGTTAACAATACAACAATCACAATATGGAAGAAAACAGCAAGTGACAACGGAAACACCATAATAATGACATAAAAGAGTGAGCAGAAACATAAACCAAGATCCTAAATCACAATTGAAGTAAAGGCAAATAATAACTCAGAAACTACGACAGTTTTCACATCACGTCTTAGCCAACAACTCCACGAAGTTCCGAACTTCGAACAAAACTACCTCTCACAGGTCTCAATACCTGAACCCTAACACTTGGCATCCTGTCCCCTCATAACACCTCATGATCATACTAACAACTCACTGATTAACTAGAGCCACTCTCACACATATGATAAGCAAACGAGGGTGTATATCTATACTTACAATACCAGGGGAAAACTTCTTAACCAATGGGAGTATTTAGCTACGTGTATACTTGTGCAAGTGTTCTAACATAGATCATAGCAGTTAAATACGTAAGGAAAAGAACGGACGGCACGTAAGGCGTTTATTCACAACTTTCACAAGGTAGAATTCATACAGGTAAATGTACCATAACACAACATCAACAACAAGAATGCCCCCAGGCCATCACAAGTATCACAATAAAATCTCTGACATAGCCCACTTTGTCTCGCCACGTGTGCAATAATAACATAATAGGTACCCGCCTTGTTTCGCCACACGTGCGTCCTAATATTCCCACCTTGTCTAACCATATGCGCAACCCACATATAATATATATATATATATATATATATATATATATATATATATATATATATCACGTCATATGTGCAATGTATCAATAGTAACAATAGCATGACAGAAACCTCGTGCAACCCCATAACAACAACCGCACGGCAGAGACCTCGTGCAACTCTATAACAACAACCGCACGACAGAAACCTCGTGCACCAACACAACTAGTACAACAACAACAACGACAGTAATACAAAGAACAGCGAGTGAATCCTCTCCAAAACTTTAAATCACAAGGAAACGATAGAAACAATTCACAAGGAATAACCATGTTGATACCCAATTTTTCCCTGTATTTTTTATATGCAAAATACCTTTCAAAATAGCATGTATATGCATATATAAGTATGTCCCAAGGCCCTATTATTTTTCTCAATTCTTAAAGATTTCAAAATCAATTTTATTGCCCTATTTTATCAAGAAAAAAACCAATAAGTATTCCCAAAACTGGCATTTTGGTAATTTATTTATTGGATTCTCATATTTATACTAAAATATAGCTAGTATGATTTTTGCACATTTTTACAAAATTATTTAGTATTTTTAAAGCTAAATTGCATATAATTGCAATATTAGCCTATTTTAAGATTTAATTGCGTTTATACTTACAAAATTGACTCCAGTATTTTTAATTTAGTATTTATATATTATTAATTATTTCAGCACCCTTAATTTGTTTCCAGATATTAGTTTACTACTTTTTATAAAGTAAATAAGGGAAAATGGCTATTTAAATGTTAGCCTGTTTTTATTTCAATTTTGGCCAGATTTGGCACCCCTAATCCAACCCAATTTCAATTTCAATTGTCCAGCCCAATTCCTAAAACTACCCGACCCACAGCCCGTTTAAACGACCCGCCCGACTCCCTGTTTAATCCAGGCCGTTGATTAAAATGATCAACGGCCACATTTCAACCTTACCATTTTTAATTACCCATTACCCCCAAACCCTATTCATTTGGCATCACCAACCGCCTTTTAACTCCCCCATTCTCTCAAACTCTCTCGAAGCTTCTCAAACCCTAGCCGTTTCCCACCACTTCCGCCCTGAAAGCCACTGGAATCCATGGCTTCCAACGCTATGGGAGTCCTATACCCACCTCCTATTGCTCCTACACGCCTGGTTTTTGAAGATTCAAGGCCTGACCACGATGAAGCTTGGTCCAGGCCTCGTTTGATTCGAGTTCTGCGGCCATCTCCGGCCTTGCTCAGGTGTGCCATGGCTGCTCGAGCCTAATTTTGACTTCTCCAGCTTAGATCAGTGACTTTTCCAAGCCTTTCTCACTACTAGGGTTCTTCTGAAACCCTAACCCTTCGAGGTTTTTTTGATTCCTTTAGATCCATTGTATATTTGTGTTTTCTCTAAGCTTTTAAGCATTTTTTCTCAAAATCCTCTCAAAACTACACCTTCCGAACCTTCATCTTTTTCGGATCTAGGGTTTCGTCAAATTGTCCTTTAAAATTTCTCTGATCTTTAGCATATTTTACTGTATTTCTTATGTGTATTTCCTATGTGTTTCTACTATATTTCCTATGGTATTTCTTCTACTGTATTTCTTCTATGTGTTCTTCTATTATGCTACTGTATTTCTTATGTAGTGTCTCCTACTGCATTTTTATGCTGTTTCTCCTACTTTGATTCTTATGATGAAAGATGCATGTCAAAAGTCTCAACTTCTTTCTAAGATTTCGAAAGTTATTTTGTCAGTATTTTTTGCCTTGATTACTTGCCCTCTCATCTCTGCACTGGATTGATGGTAGAAACCCTAGAATTTGGGGTTCTTCCAAGTTTGGAAACCATTGGCTGTTTGATTTGTTTGATTTGGTTTTTTCAAAACCCTAACTCTTTCAGACCTACTTCGAGTCTCTGAACTGAGTTTGGGATCCTCGTCTTTCATACGATTCTAATTTTTTTCTAAACTCTTTTACACTGGATCCTGTGTATGCTATTAGATGCTACTTCTCTTCTACATTGCTAAACTATGTGACAACCATGCTTCTGTGGTCTATTTTTCTGCTGATTTTACAATGACACAACATCTTCTTTCATGCTTGACATATCTGTATGCTCTTTATATGTGATGGACTTCCCTCTAAAGTGCTTTCAAATTTTGTGATTAGTTCAGACTTCCTTCCGAATAGGACTGATTGATTTTCTTTCCTTGTTTGCTGATTTCCCTGTGATTCGACTTAAGTTAAAACCCTTCTCAGTTTTTATGACTTGGTTCATTCATGGATCAGTAATTACAAGATCCCTGACCTTTGATTTACTAGCTATTAACTGATTTCTTACCTTATTTGTACAACCGTGTACTTCAAAATTCTGTCCTTAAATAACTTTTATGTATTTGCCCTAATTGCATGCTTTGCACAAGAGATGTTTATTTGACTTCTTCCCTTAAATAGTTTTCCCGTTTGAATCTAATTTCTTTAATTAAGGGAAGTCTTGTGTGATTGATTCTTAATTGATAATCAGTTCCTTAATTGTTCTCTTACCTTATTTCTGCCTGATTTTCACACTATAAAGGCATGACTCTTTCACAAACTCAAGACACATTCACAATCCTTCTGAACTCATACTCACACACAATAGTACTCTCTCTTGTCTGCACTGTGGCCTGTTTACAAGACCTACTATTTTTCTCTATTTATTTCTTTGAAACTAGTATGTCCTGATTTAAGCTTCAGCATCACAACAATGTGTTTATTTACAGCTTGTGTAACCATGTCTACTTACTGTTTCTGTAGAGTTCAATATTTAAACTAGCATGCTGATTCCTTTCTGCTTGTTTCTGCTATGAATCCCTACTCCCCACCCCCTTATGTGTTTGAGCAATGGTTTAAGACATGGCAATATGTAAGTTACTGTCCATAAATTAAACTTGATCCTTTGGATCCCAGCCTCTAAACAGTGAGTTCTAACAGGCTTATGGGTATGCTAGCACTCCCTATTGTTGGGTATGCCCACAGCCTGCTCTTGCCTCTTTCAATTTCCCTATTTCCCCTGTACCCCTATGTGTATTTATTTGTAACTGTTTCCCTTTCCCTTTCCCCCTTTCAGAACTCTGTTTCTGCACTTGCACTCTCTCTTAGTCTCTAAGTTCTGCCCCCCTCTTGTGAGCCTTGCCTTGGGACCTTGAGTTCCTTCTGAACTTGGACACCGGGGGGCTGGCCTTTCCACACTGCACCTGTCCCAATCTGATAATGCATTTCGGGTGTGAGCATTTCCCGGAGTCCTTTTCGAGGCTCTTAGGGAACTTTGACACATCCAAATGGGAGAAAGGCTTTGGAACATGATCCCTTGGAGTTGGTTTACTTCATATTTAAGACAGGAAATCTGAATCAGGCTCTCCGTGGTTGTACTTTTAATTTCTGATGTATTCTTTACTTTATTCTGGGCTGTAATAATTTGTAATGAACTCTTGGGGATGGTTAGTGAAAAAGGGAGGGATAACTGCGTATGCAAAGGGGTAGACCTCCTGCCTATAGGTGTATTTCTGAATTTCTACACTTTCATATAGACATCCTGCCTATAAGCGTATTTCTGAATTTCTGCACCCTCATATAGATAACCTGCCTATAGGTACTTCTGAATTTCTGCACTTTCATATAGATAACATACCAATAGACATTCCTGAATTCTGCATTTCTCACATAGATACCATGTCTGTAGGAGTTCTGCATTCTTACCTAGAAATCTGAATTCTGCATATGCATATAGAGAATATGCCTATAGGTCTTTCTGAATCTTGTATATCCATTCTTCATTAGGTAATCATATTTATAGGTCTTAATCAGTCAACTGCAATTAGATATCATATTCATAGGCTTTAAATAAAATTCGGCACCTAGATATCATGTTTATAGGGTTTCTGCATTTTACCATGTCTATAAAAGGGTTTAAAGTCAACAACGCATAGAAAGCATGTCTATAGGAGCTATTAATCAAGTCTTAATCGCTTCACTCGCTTATAAGTCTAAAACCAGTAATAACGATGTGTTACCATTTGCAGAACCTATAACCTTTTGCTAAAACTTGTCTTCCTTTAATCATCTGGCAACCTTTCTTAACCAGTACGCATTCAGTTTATTTCATTGTTTTCTGAAATCAGTAGATATCATGCCTATAGGACCTTCGTCCAACACTTAGGCAATCCTTAGGGTAAAATTACAAACTGAATCAGTTTTTCTTAGCTACAACCAGCAGGCAGGCCTGATTCAGGCTTCTTATCTGAACTATGTAATAAATCAGTCTGCCTCAACCTTTAAGTTTTAATCAGACCCTAAACAGTATGTGTAAGTCCTGTTAAAATTATGTGCTTCTCTGTTCAAAGGGGGTATATCTGAGCCTTTTACTTGTTATGTGCTTCCCCCTAACTTGCTATACGTATTTTTTGTATGTCGCCTTTGAGTTTTGCCTTTGAAACTATAAACAAGCCTAATATCCCTTCCCTTTAGGATTAGTAGTCCCAAATGCCTTCGGGACTGATAGGATTGGGGCGGGTAATAGCATGCAATAAGCAAACGAGACCATTCTGCGCTTTAATACCTTAACGGGCTGGGAAAGGGTAGATATGGATATGATGAACACGCGATAACATCACGCGTAGCCCCTCAATGAGGAGTGATTACCGGATGTTGTGTGGGGTGATCCATATTATTTATAAACCTAGGACCCACCCCCCTTCCCTTTGTTTCTTTGATTCTTTGCTTCTTTTATTCCAAATTTTAAACTATTTCTCTAAGGAAAAATCAGTATCCCTTTCGTTCTTTCTAACTTTGCTTATTTGTAAGGATTATGTGAAAATCCCCTCTTACTTGAAGTTTTATTTGCCTATGTGTTATTTGCACTTGTCACAACAATAGTTTGGCCGGGAACCGCACTAGTGGATCCTGAGGGGTGCCTAACACCTTCCCCTTGGGATAATTTCAAGCCCTTACCCAATCTCTGGTTACTTTGACTCAAACCTTTCTTAGTGTCCTAATTCACTTAAATCATTAGGTGACGACTCTTCAATTCAAAACCCAATTCCCAAAAGGGAACGAGTTGTCTTCCCAAATGTCATAAACCCGATTTCGCGAGAAAAAGGGGGCGCGACAGCATGGCGACTCTGCTTGGGATTTCTTTTAGGCTTTTACCAAAAACTAACTTGTCTTTTTGTTTCTTTCCCTTATTTCTTTTACTGCTTTCCTTTATTGCCTCCCTTTATTACTGTTTTAAATTATTGTAATTATTGCTTTATGAACGGTGCAAATACGTGACAACTTGTTAAGTTATTTTAACTGCATGTTTTCAACATCATATCCCACTCGTGCCAAACAAAATACCATAGCAACGCTTATAATGAGTGGTTGCGCTGTTCCGATATTATCACCCCCTAAATTCGACAAAGGCATATTTGCGGTAAAACCATTCGATCAACGGTGTAGTCGACGGTTCCGCGCCTTTCCTTTTGAGTTGTCCGCTCAAGGGTACCAGTCTAATACCCCATAGAAACCTTACTCTGTTTAGTTGTGCATGCATCATGGTCAAACCTAGCCAAGTCAGTTATGTTGTCCGCATAATGACTCTTTAAGACAACCTTGTCCAAAGTCCACTGGGTTTTCCTAAAACCCAAACGGACACTACCACGTTTTGTGCATTTATTTGGAGAACTAAATGCTTTTATGCCAATTATTGATATTTAATAGTCGAGTCTGGTGGGGGTAAGGGACTAACCCTTTTGTCTTGCAGAAACATGAGGCACGAAGTCCCCAGATTCGGCATGGTCACCAACATCCACCCAAAATCGCTAAGCTGGTGGGAGAATCTTCATTCCAGCGATCGGACTCTTGTCCGGAAATACCTAGGAAATCTACCTTCTCTCCTGGAAATCCAACCCAACAATAAAATCATAGAAGCTGCTACTCTATTGTGGGATTGTGATAGGTCTGTGTTCCGCTTCGGAGACGTTGGGATGACACCCCTGCTCGAGGAAATAGGAGGACTGGCTGGTATACCGTGGGAAAATCCGTGGGTTTAAAGAAGAATCCAGACTTTACATGCTTGAAAGAGTCGTACATTCCCTTTGACTATTTGTACGAAAGGTACGGTCACATCAAATCTTACCGTACCTATCCTGATGAGTTTGCCATTACCTCATTGGATCATATTCATCGAAGGGTCTTTGTATTTATGTTCTATTTTCTGGCGATGATTGTGTTTCCAATGAAGAAAGCAAGAATCTACACCCGGCTAGCCATGGTCACTAAAACTTTAATGGAAGGAATTGGAGGGCAACCATTCAGCATTGTGCCCATGATCGTCGCAAAAATATACCGAGACCTAGAGAAATGTCAATGGGGAGCTAGTCACTTCGAGGGTTTCAATTTGCTACTTCAGCTGTGGCTCATAGAGCATCTACAAAAGTGTGAATACCGAGAAGAGATCCAACGAAGGGACTGGGACGATCATATCGCTTTCCATCACCCAAAGCGAATGAATTATATCCCTGATATGTTTGCTCAGCCAAAGGATGGTTCAAGCTATTTGATAATCTGACCGAGGAGCAAGTACAATGGATGTTCGAATGGTTTCCAATCGAAGAATTCATCACCCGATCCCGAGACATACTTTTTTTGATATTGATCGGTCTGAGAGGAATGTACCCTTACGTTCCTCTCCGAGTTATGAGGCAAGCTGGTAGGAAGCAGGTTGTACCCAGGGTCGACAAGATGAGTCATTTTCGGGATGACTTCCAGGCTGACGATAGTCCTTACAAGTGCCAAGCTCAGCATATGTGGCACTACAAGATCGTCATGGGAAGAGATACAATCGAACCTGATAGATACCACGCCGGTTGTACTCCTTACTATTCCGGTTGGTTGGAGGATAATCACAATGGTCTGGGTCAACCCGGGTTTGTTCGAGGTCACAGGATCATCGATGAAAAGGCTGAAGCACATGTCAAGTACAACCAACTGCGTAAGAGGATTCGGGAATGTGGAAGTGAGCACCGTGAAATACAAGAAGCCAATCAAAGGCTGATTGAAGAGCGGAAAGACATGGCTGTCAGTGCCAACAAGCGACTGGGATACTTGGAGCGGGGTTTAGTTGAGCTGGAACAGAAATTTCTTAAAAGGATCGAGGATTGCCAGAATGCTGAAGGAAACGAGGGCGGGCACCTAGCCAGAGCCTACCTGTTGCTGGGACTTCGCGAGCTGGTGAAGCTGTTCGATGGAGCCAAAGATGCCGAGTGTGGGGAAGCTCCTTCTGGGACCAAATAGATAGGAGTTTTCATTTCTGCTTTATAAAATGTAATAAGGTCTATGGCCACTAGTGACATTTTTATTTCCTGTTATTTAGTGTTGTTTTGGGATTCGTCTACTTTTATCAATAAAATGAGGCATTTAACATACTAAGTTCTCCAAATAAACTTGTCGCTAGGCCTACCTCGGGCACAAAAGGGTTCCCCAAATTAGGACACGATTTATTTTTCCGCACTATGTGTTTAAATATTGCAACATTTTTTTAACAACCCTCACTGACTTGTTACCCTTTTGTTTTTACTTTTGCTTATTCCCCTCCCCAAAGGTTAGTTCGTGAACTCTGGCAACATTATCATATTTTACGAGATCCAGGGGCCCTCTACCTACTCCTCCTCCCTGTCCTGTCAAGCACAAGAACAAAGGGAAAATGGAAGATCTGAACAACGCTAGAAAGGAGAACTCAACTGAACGGGTAGAGGTCACCCATGGTCACGGTACTCTGGTCCCCAAGGAAAATGCATCCAAACTAGAACAAAAATTGTTGAAGTTTCAGGAAGAACTTGATCAAGTCCGGAATCTGGCAAATCTGTCATTTTCCCTCACTACTCCAGAGGTTACTTTCCCAAAAACTCCGAATCCTGTACCTCCGCAAAATATCCCAAAGCAACAAAATCATCCCACTCCTCACCACCACTGCAATACCTGCCATACCTCAAATAACACCCCACTGCTCATCCCAGAACTCCAGAACTCCACAAATGACCACTGCCACACCCAACATAATACCCCCATCTACGTGGAGACTGTGCCACACTCTACCCAACCCATCTCAATCACACCCGAGTCCGATGATAAGGACTTGCTCATCAGAAATCTGGCCGAAGAGCTTAAAAGGTTGACTAGCAGAATTTAAGACGTTGAAAGTAGTAAGGGAATTGAGGGGCTAAACTATGAAGATCTTTGCATACAGCCCGATGTCGAACTGCCCGAGGGGTACAAACCTCCCAAGTTCAAGATGTTTGATGGTACAGGGGATCCAAGGGTCCACTTAAGAACATACTCTGACAAGCTGGTCGGAGTGGGAAGAGACGAGAAAATCCACATGAAGCTTTTCATGAGGAGCCTGAAGGGAGACGCTTTATCTTGGTACATTAGCCAAGATCCAAAGAAGTCGTCGAACTGGGTAAGCATGGCGTCTAATTTTATGGACAGATTCAGGTTCAACACAGAGAATGCACTAGATGTGTTCTATATTCAAAACTTGAAGAAGAAACCCACAGAGACCTTCCGTGAGTATGCTACTCGATGGAGATCGGAAGCTGCTAAGGTTAGGCCAGCATTGGAAGAAGAGCAAATGAACAAATTCTTCGTTCGGGCCCAAGACCCACAGTATTATGAGAGACTGATGATGATCGAAGGCCACAAATTTTCTGACATTATCAAGCTAGGAGAAAGGATCGAGGAAGGCATCAAGAGTGGTATGGTTACGAACTTTGAAGCCTTGAAAGCTACCAATAAGGCTTTACAGTCTGGTGGTACGTCCAAGAAAAGGGACGTAGGTGCTGTAATGGTTGCACAGAGAACCAAATCCCCTATCAAATACCAAACCTATCCAATGCCTCCACTCACCTATCAACCTACTCCGAATTACCAAGCACCCTCACCCTCTTACCATACTCCACCACCCACTTATCAGTCATCTCCACCTCCCGCATATCAGCCCACTTCACCCAAATACTCCCAACCAGCATATCTTTACGAAGCCTACAACACCCAACCATCCCACTATCAATCACCTCACCCACGTCAAAACTTCCTTAGACCTCGACCAAATTTTGACCGCAGGCCTCCCAAACAGTATACCGCAATTGCTGAACCAATTGACCAGCTGTACGAAAGGCTCAAAGCTGCTGGTTATGTCACCCCTATCCCTGCTATAACCCCCGAAAACCCTTCTCAGTGGGTCAATCCAAATAAATCCTGTGCATACTATTCCGGTATGAAAGGACATACCATTAATGAATGCCGCTCTCTAAAAAATAAGATCCAGACTTAGATTGATAACAAGATCATTGTAGCAAAGGAGCCTGCTCCGAATATCCGCAATAACCCTCTGCCAGACCACAAGGGCGGAGGTGTTCACATGATCGAGATAGAGGATGACTGGGACCCCAAGGGATCAATCAGTTTAATCACAGAAGGCGACGATCCAAAGAAGCCAGTAGTCACCCTTAATCCGATTGTGGTCCAGATTCAGCCTTTTGGGGATGCCGAGGTAAACATGTCCATGCCACTCGAGTTTGAAGCGCCACCCTCCGCAAAGACGCCAGCGCCGATTGAGGTTGAGTTTATGTCACCAGCAAACGCACATACGCCCTTTGAAGTTGCAGTTTTACCGCCTAAGGGGCCTGCTTCGTTCAGAGTAAAGATAGCCACTCTAATTCCAGTGGCAATGTCGGCAGTAACACCATTCCACACGAATGCCATACCTTGGGACTACACAGCCGAGGCCAGAAGAAAATGGAAGGTCAAGTTCGGGGAAGCCATTGCGGCACAGGGTATGACAAGAACCGACAGGGTTTATTCCGCGGAGCATTTGGCCGAGTCAAGCAAATAGGCGTCTAGTCGGCCAACCATCACTGAAACTGGGCTCGACGATCTCTGGAGAAAGATACAAGCCAAAGAATACTAAGTCATTGATCAGCTGAACAAAACACCGGCACAGATAACATCACCGGCGGAGAGATGGCTAACATGGTAGGCGAAGTATTGGAATGTCACAAGATCACTTTTCACGAAGATGAGCTACCGCCAGAGGGGTTGAGTCACAACAAGGCATTGCACATCACCGTGCAGTGCGAAGATTATTTTATCACCAGGATCCTGATTGACGGAGGGTCTAGCCTCAACATTTGTCCGTTGGTGACACTCAGAACATTAGGAAAGGGGCTGCATGAGATCAAGGACGGGGCCATCAACGTCAAAGCTTTCGACGGATCCCAAATGTCCACTATTGGGGAAATTAGCTTATGTTTGCAAATGGGGCCTACTTGGTTTGATGTTGATTTTCAAGTGATAGACGTGCCGGCATCTTACAATTTGTTGTTGGGACGACCATAGATTCATGCCACTGGGGCTGTAGCATCGACACTACATCAGGTAGTGAAGTTTGAGTGGAACCACCAAGAGGTGATCATTCACGGCGATGGTAGCAATCCCATATACAGTCGCCAGACTATCCCAACAATAGGAGGCAAAAAAAGGATAGGCGGGGAAACTTACCACCACATCGAGCGAGTCAACGCCGTTGATAAGGATAAGTGGTGGGACAACAAAATTGAAAGCATATTGAACTGGAGCGGATATGAACCTGGCAAGGGACTTGGAAAGAATCTCCAAGGAATCGCTAAGCCCATCAAGCTCAAGAAACACGGCACCACCTTCGGATTGGGGTATGAGTATACCTGGAAAGAATTCAATGACTGGTCGCCACCATGGGACGATCCTTACTACCCATTGGAGCAGCCAATACCCCGCTTGGAGCAGATCTTCCAACCATCCGATGTTATCTATGGGTCAGAAGAAGAGGAAGCACTGGCAGCAGTGAGGAATTTACTCCTGGAAGACGATGACATGGATTGTTGTGTCATTTTCAAGGAGGAGGGGGAGGAAGGCCCTTCCATACAGGCTGTAAGCAGAGGAGCATGCCTCAATAACTGGACTGTCAGAACCACCAGAGCCCGACGAGCCTCGAGATAGCAAGGCTGAACAAGCGTCATGCACTATTTTCTTTTATTTTGCTAGTTGACTTTCCTTTCGCATTTTAAATTTCGCAAGAAAGATCTCCAATGTTCAAAAATAGTTATGGAATTTATCAAAGCATTTCAGTTTTCTTATAAATCTTACTCTTATTATTTTCTCTCATTACTTTATTTATACAGCATTACTATTACTTATCTTGATGAACCAATGACTGTGACATGCAATGAGACAACGCAACAAACAGAATAGACTTAGAGGAAGATGACATACCGGAAGAGATCGTTAACTAAGTCGAGAATTTTTAAAATAGGCCAAAGTCCAACTTGGACGAGACTGAGATTGTTAACCTGGGAGATGCAGAAAACCTTAAAGAAAGCATTCACCTATCGTCATCAGAAAAGAAGAAATACACAGAGTTTCTAAGAGAATATGAGGACATATTCGCCTGGTCGTACGGCGACATGACTGGGCTAAGTACATCTATTGTGGCACACAACCTGCCAACTGATCAGACTTGTCCACCGGTAAAATAGAAGCACAGAAAGTTCAAACCTGATATGAGTTTGAAAATCAAGGAAGAAGTCACCAAGCAGGTCAAAGCCAAAGTTCTCAGGGTAGCAGAATACCCAACGTGGTTAGCTAACATTGTGCCAGTGCCAAAGAAAGACGGGAAGGTCAGAGTCTGTGTCGACTACCGGGATCTCAACCGGGCCAGTCCAAAAGACGACTTCCCCTTGCCAAACATACACATTCTGATTGACAATTGCGCCAAGCACGAGTTGCAATCATTTGTAGATTGTTTCGCTGGATATCATCAGATCTAGATGGATGAAGAAGATAATGAGAAAATGGCTTTCATTACGCCGTGGGGAATGTACTGCTACAAGATGATGCCATTTGGCCTTAAGAACATAGCGGCCACCTACATGAGGGCCATGGCGACCATTTTTCACGATATGATACACAAGGAGATCGAGGTGTACGTAGACGATATCATCATTAAGTCAAAGAAGGCCACTGATCACATGGAAGATTTGAGGAAATTCTTCAATAGACTGCGATGGTACAACCTAAAGTTGAATCCCGCGAAGTGTGCATTTGGGGTTCCAGCTGGAAAATTGCTTAGGTTTATTGTGAGTCGCTGGGGAATAGAACTGGATCCATCAAAGATCAAGGCTATTCAAGAATTGCCACCGCCAAGGAACAAGAAGGACGTAATGAGTTTCTTGGGGAGACTGAACTACATCAGCCGGTTCATAGCATAATCTACAGTTATCTGCGAGCCAATCTTCAAGATCTTGAAGAAGGATGCCGCCACCGAATGGACTGATGACTGCCAGAAAGCTTTCGACAGAATCAAGGAATACTTGTCAACACCACCAGTCTTAGTCTCGCCTGAACCAGGTAGACCTCTGTTACTCTACATCGCAGTGTTAGATGGTGCCTTCAATTGCGTCTTGGGGCAGCATGACGAAACAGGAAAGAAAGAACATGCCATCTATTATCTCAACAAGAAGTTCACTCCATACGAGGCCTGGTATTATTTGCTAGAACGCACCTGTTGTGCTCTAACTTGGGTGGCTCAGAAGCTGAGGCACTACTTCTGTGCCTATACTACATACCTCATATCAAGGATGGATCCTTTGAAATACATCTTTCAGAAGCCCATGCCCACCAGCAAGCTAGCCAAGTGGCAAATCCTGTTGAGTGAATTCGACATTGTCTACGTAACTCAGAAAGCAGTCAAGGGACAGGCACTAGCAGATCACTTGGTCGAAAACCCCGTGGATGGAGAATACGAACCCCTGAAAACGTATTTTCCTGACGAAGAGGTATCATTCATAGGAGAAGATATTGCAGAATCCTATGACGGGTGGAGAATGTTTTTCGACGGAGCAGCAAATCTCAAAGGAGTCGGCATAGGGGCAGTCCTAGTATCAGAAACCGGTCAGCATTATCTGGTGTCTGCCAAACTCAGGTTCCCGTGCACCAACAATATGGCCGAGTGCGAAGCCTGTATCTTAGGGCTCAAGATGGCTATTGACATGAACATTCAAGAATTGCTAGTAATTGGAGATTCAGATTTGCTTATACATCAGGTCCGAGTAGAATGGGCGACCAAGAACTCCAAGATACTCCCTTATCTGCATCATGTACAGGAGTTGAGAAAGAGGTTCACAAAGACAGAGTTTCAGCATTTTCCCAGAGTCCAGAATGAGTTTGCCGATGCATTGGCTACCCTGCCATCTATGATACAACATCCGGACAAAAACTTCATTGATCCCATTCCAGTAAAGATCCATGATCAGCCAGCTTACTGTGTTCATGTCGAAGAAGAAGCAGATGGAAAACCTTGGTTTCATGACATCAAGGAATATTTGGCAAAAGGAGAATACCCAGAACTTGCAAACACTACTCAGAAGCGCACACTTCGAAGGTTGTCCAAAATTTCTTTCACAGCGGAGGAATCCTATATAGGAGGACTCCTGATTTGGGATTATTAAGGTGTGTCGACGCAAAAGAAGCATCCAGGCTGTTAGAGGAAATTTATGCCGGGACCTGCAGTCCACATATGAACGGTTTTGTTTTAGCAATGAAGATACTCCGAGCTGGTTACTTTTGGATGACTATGGAAACAGACTGCATCCAGTATGTCCGGAAATGCCATCGCTGTCAGATACATGCAAACATGATCAAGGTACCCCCAAACGAGCTTAATGCAACAAGCTCACCATGGCCGTTCGCCGCCTGGGGAATGGATGTTATCAGACCAATCGAACCTGCCGCATCAAACGGACACAGGTTCATCCTAGTGGCAATTGATTATTTCACCAAATGGGTTGAAGCAGCATCTTACAAAGCAGTAACCAAGAAAGTCGTGGCAGACTTTGTCCGCGATCGCATCGTTTGTCGATTCGGGATTACAGAGTCAATCATCACTGATAATGGCTCCAACCTTAACAGTGACCTGATGAAGGCCATGTGTGAAACCTTCAAGATTAAACACAAGAATTCTACAGCCTACAGACCGCAGATGAACGGAGCCGTAGAGGCCGCCAACAAGAATATTAAGAAAATACTAAGGGAAATGATAGAAAAGCATAAGCAGTGGCATAAGAAGCTATCATTTGCTCTATTGGGGTACCGCACCACAGTCCGCACATCAACCGGGGCAACCCCCTATATGCTGGTTTATGGTACGGAGTCAGCCATTCCCGCAGAGGTGGAAATTCCCTCCTTAAGGATCATACAGGAAGCAGAACTCGACGATGCAGAGTGGGTGAAAAGTCGTTACGAGCAGCTAGCTCTTATAGATGGGAAGAGAATGAATGCAGTTTGCCATGGTCAGCTATATCAGAACAGAATGTCCAGAGCCTTCAACAAGAGAGTCAAGCCGAGACAGTTCATACCGGGGCAGCTGGTGTTAAAGAAAATTTTCCCGCATCAAGATGAAGCCAAAGGGAAATTCTCTCCTAACTGGCAGGGTCCATACATGGTTCACCGGGTTCTAACAGGTGGAGCCCTTATACTTGCAGAAATGGACGGAGAAGTTTGGCGAAAACCGATCAATTCAGATGCAGTCAAGCGCTACTATGTGTAATCTTATATTTTCCTATATGATGTAATTTGAACTACGTCTGACCCGATTCCCGTTTAAGAGGGGATACATAGGTAGCCTTATGGGTTCGGTCGCAATTCAATAAAATTTTCATTTCCCCCGAAATTGGAAATTAGGCAGAATTTTGAGGAGGATCCTCAAAATTCCGAAGTAATTTCAGCCGATCGTCGCACGAGCAGTAGTCAGAAAAGTCAACCCATCAAACTGGGGTAGAATTTTGAGGAGGACCCTCAAAATTCTGTAGCAGGAGAAGTTTCAATGTCTCGAACCGCGTCACAGTCGTCGGTTTATCTAAAAAACCATTTTAATTATAAATTTATGTAATACTTTTACAAAATCATGCATGTTTATTATCGAAGCTGCTTTGTTTAGCAACACTACCCCAATGATGCATACCGATATCATCGAAACAGAGCCGAGCAGGTCAAGCAAAGTCAGCGGGGATACGAACTAACCTTTCCCTTTTATAAAACTCACAATTTTTCTTTGGATGCAGGCACCCGAGTCGCAAAATCATCAAACATAATATACACTCATATTGTTCAGGAACACAACTCTCTGAACCATCGCACCTATTCACAGTTGCTATCCGCACACAATAACCCCAGCAGCCACAATATCGCAATCAGCTAAGAAAACTCTATTACCATTTATCTCTTGCATAAGGCTACTATTCTGCCTTCCGAGACTAAGCATTGTCTCCATCGGCATCTCCTGCATTACATAAGGCTACTATTCTGCCTTCCGAGACTAAGCACTGTCTCCATCTGCACCTCCTGCATTGCATATGGCTACTATTCTGCCTTCCCAGACTAAGCACTGTCTCCATCTACATTTCTTGCATTGCATGAGGCTACCATTCTGCCTTCCAAGGTTTAGCTCTACCTCCATCTGCACTTGCATGGCTGAAAGATCGCCACTTTATTTACACTTGCATGGCTGAAAGATCGCCGCTTTATTTACACTTGCGTGGCTGAAATATCGCAGCTCCATTTATATACTTGCACGGCTGAAAGATCGCCATCTTATACTTGCACGGCTGAAAGATAGCCACCTTCTGCATTGCATGGGCTGAAAGATCGCCAAATACTACATCTCATGGGCTGAAAGATCGCCAAATTTTCCAAAGGCGTCATTGTTCGGAGGCACCATTTTCATAGCCCGAGAACGCCATGCCATGGCCTGAGGATTCCTTAATCTTTTGCATATCATTATTCAAAGGCATCATAGTTCGGAGGCATCATTCTCATAGCCCGAGAGCATCATTTCATGGCCTGCGAATCCTTTACTATACGCTTCATGGCCCGGGACGTCATGGTCTGAGGACGTCATCCTAACCGTCCAAAGACAACATTTATGGTCGGACAGGAAATTGCATCATGTTTAAATTTACGCACAATATATGCTTGTATTGCTTATTTGCAGGTAAATCGGTGAGCAACGGCCATCTCGGCAGGAGCGATTCCGCTCCAGTTCCCGCAGCCCTATTAGACCTTAACCATTAATCCCAACTTGAATATTGCGGCCGTTCTTGAAAGGTCTCCATCGGCATATTCCGCCGACGGATCCTGAACTACATATGGCCTGATTCCTGTAAGACCAGAGATATGTAGGCAGCTTAGAAGCCAGGGCGCGGCCAAACCTTTTCAAACCCCTTTCCTTCGGTCAAAATTGGCCATCATATCTTTACCCGACAACTCTTTCATCCTTCCTAGGTAAAGAGGGGCAGCTGTTGATACCCAATTTTTCCCTGTATTTTTTATATGCAAAATACCTTTCAAAATAGCATGTATATGCATATATAAATATGTCCCAAGGCCCTATTATTTTTTCTCAATTCTTAAAGATTTCAAATCAATTTTATTGCCCTATTTTATGAAGAAACAAAACCAATAAGTATTCCCAAAACTGGAATTTTGGTAATTCATTTATTGGATTCTCATAGTTATACTAAAATATAGCTAGTATGATTTTTGCACATTTTTACAAAATTATTTAGTATTTTTAAAGCTAAATTGCATATAATTGCAATATTAGCCTATTAGAAGATTTAATTGCGTTTATACTTACAAAATTGACTCCAGTATTTTTAATTTAATATTTATATATTATTAATAATTTCAGCACCTTTAATTTGTTTCGAGAAATTAGATTACTATTTTTTATAAAGTAAATAAAGGAAAATGGCTATTTAAATGTTAGCCTATTTTTATTTCGATTTTGGCTAGATTTGGCACCCATGATCCAACCCAATTTCAATTTGAAATTGCCAATCCCAATTCCTAAAACTACCCAACCCACAGCCCGTTTAAACGACCCGCCCGACTCCCCGTGTAATCCAGGTCGTTGATCAAAATGATCAACGACCACATTTCAACCTTGCCATTTTTAATTACCCATTACCCCCCAAACCCTATTCATTTGGCATCACCAACCGCCTTTGAGCTCCCCCATTCTCTCAAACTCTCTCGAAGCTTCTCAAACCCTAGCCGTCTCCCACCACTTCCGCCCTGAAAGCCACCAGAATCCATGGCTTCCAAGGCTGTGAGAGTCCTATACCAACCTTCTATTGCTCCTACATGCCTGGTTTTTGAAGATTCAAGGCCTGACCACGACGAAGCTTGGTCTAGGCCTCGTTTGTTTTGAGTTATGCGGCCATCTCCGGCCTTGCTCCGGCGTGCCATGGGTGCTCGAGCCTGATTTCGACTTCTCCGGCCTAGACCAGTGACTTTTCCAAGCCTTTCTCACTACTGGGGTTCTTCTGAAACCGTAACCCTTCGAGGTTTTTCCGATCCGTTGTATATTTGTGTTTTCTCTAAGCTCTTAAGCATTTTTTCTCAAAATCCTCTCAAAACTACACCTTCCGAACCTTCATCTTTTCCGATCTAGGGTTTCGTCAAATTGTCCTTTAAAATTTCTCTGATCTTTAGCATGTTTTACTGTATTTCTTATGTGTTTCTTCTACTGTATTTCCTATGGTATTTCTTCTACTGTGTTTCTTCTATGTGTTCTTCTATTATGCTACTGTATTTCTTATGTAGTGTCTCCTACTGCATTTTTATGTTGATTCCCCTACTTTGATTCTTATACTGAAAGATGCATGTCAAAAGTCTCAACGTCTTTCTAAGATTTTGGAAGTTATTTCGTCAGTATTTTTTGCCTTGATTACTTGCCCTCTTATCTCTGCACTCGATTGATGGTAGAAACCCTAGAATTTGGGGTTCTTCCAAGTTTGGAAACCATTAGCTGTTTGATTTGTTTGAATTGGTTTTTTCAAAACCCTAACTCTTTCAGACCTACTTCGAGTCTCTGAACTGAGTTTTGGGATCCTCGTCTTTCATACGATTCTGATTTTTTCTAAACTCTTTTACACTGGATCCTTTGTATGCTATTAGATGCTACTTCTCTTCTACATTGCTAACTTATGTGACAACCATGCATCTGTGGTCTATTTTTCTACTGATTTTACAATAACACAACATCTTCTTTCATGCTTGACATGTTTGTATGCTCTTTATATGTGATGGACTTCCCTCTAAATGGCTTTCAAATTTTGTGATTAGTTCAGACTTCCTTCCGAATAGGACTGATTGATTTTCTTTCCTTGTTTGCTGATTTCCCTGTGATTCGACTTAAGTTAAAACCCTTCTCAGTTTTTATGACTTGGTTCATTCATGGATCAGTAATTACAAGATCCCTGACCTTTGATTTACTGGTTATTAACTGATTTTCTTACCTTATTTGTACAACCGTGTACTTCAAAATTCTGTCCTTAAATAACTTTTTATGTATTTGCCCCTAATTGCATGCTTTGCACAAGGGATGTTTATTTGACTTCTACCCTTAAATAGTTTTCCCGTTTGAATCTAATTTCTTTAATTAAGGGAAGTCTTGTGTGATTGATTCTTAATTGATAATCAGTTCCTTAACTATTCTCTTACCTTATTTCTGCCTGATTTTCACACTATAAAGGCACGACTCTTTCACAAACTCACACATTCACAATCCTTCTGAACTCATACTCACACACAATAGTATTCTCTCTTGTCTGCACTGTGGCGTGTTTACAAGACCTACTATTTTTCTCTATTTGTTTCTTTGAAACTAGTATGTCCTGATTTAAGCTTCAGCACCACAACAATGTGTTTATTTACAGCTTGTGTATCCATGTCTACTTACTGTTTCTGTAGAGTTTAATATTTAAACTAGCATGCTGATTCCTTTCTTTGTTTCTGCTTGAATCCCCTATCCCCCACCCCCCTTATGTGTTTNTTATTTACAGCTTGTGTATCCATGTCTACTTACTGTTTCTGTAGAGTTTAATATTTAAACTAGCATGCTGATTCCTTTCTGCTTGTTTCTGCTATGAATCCCTACTCCCCACCCCCTTATGTGTTTGAGCTATGGATTAAGACATGGCAATATGTAAGTTATTGTCCATAAATTAAACTTGATCCTTTGGGATCCCAGCCTCTAAATAGTGTGTTCTAACATGCTTATGGGTATGCTAGCACTCCCTATTGCTGGGTATGCCCACAGCCTGCTCTTGCCTCTTTCAATTTCCCTATTTCCCCTCTACCCCTATGTGTATTTATTTGTAACTGTTTCCCTTTCCCTTCCCCCTTTCAGAACTCTGTTTCTGCACTTGCACTCTCTCTTAGTCTCTAAGTTCTGCCCCCCTCTTGTGAGCCTTGCCTTGGGACCTTGAGTTCCCTCTGAACTTGGACACCTGAGGGCTGACCTTTCCACACTGCACCTGTCCCAATCTGATAATGCATTTCGGGTGTGAGCATTTCCCGGAGTCCTTTTCGAGGCTCTTAGGGAACTTTGACACATCCAAATGGGAGAAAGGCTTTGGAACATGATCTCTTGGAGTTGGTTTACTTTATATTTCAGACAGGAAGTCTGAATCAGGCTCTCCGTGGTTGTACTTTTAATTTCTGATGTATTCTTTACTTTATTCTGGGCTGTAATAATTTGTAATGAACTCTTGGGGATGGCTAGTGAAAAAGGGAGGGATAACTAAGTATGCAAAGGGGTAGACATCCTGCCTATAGGTGTATTTCTGAATTTCTGCACTCTCATATAGACATCCTGCCTATAGGCGTATTTCTGAATTTCTGCACTCTCATATAGATAACCTGCCTATAGGTACTTCTGAATTTCTGCACTTTCATATAGATAACATATCTATAGACATTCCTGAATTCTGCATTTCTCACATAGATACCATGTCTGTAGGAATTCTGCATTCTTACCTAGAAATCTGAATTCTGCATATGCATATAGAGAATATGCCTATAGGTCTTTCTAAATCTTGTATATCCATTCTTCATTAGGTAATCATATTTATAGGTCTTAATCAGTCAACTGCAATTAGATATCATGTTCATAGGCTTTAAATAAAATTCAGCACCCTAGAATACCAATGTTTTAATAGGGTTTTCTGTCATTTTTACCATGTCTANTATTTAGTATTTTTAAAGCTAAATTGCATATAATTGCAATATTAGCCTATTTTAAGATTTAATTGCGTTTATACTTACAAAATTGACTCCAATATTTTTAATTTAATATTTATATATTATTAATTATTTCAGCACCCTTAATTTGTTTCCAGAAATTAGTTTACTATTTTTTATAAAGTAAATAAGGGAAAATGGCTATTTAAATGTTAGGGTATTTTTATTTCGATTTTGGCCAGATTTGGCACCCCTAATCCAACCCAATTTCAATTTCAATTTTCCAGCCCAACCCCTAAAACTACCCGACCCACAACCCGTTTAAACGACCCGCCCGACTCCCCGTTTAATCCAGGTCGTTGATCAAAATGATCAACGGCCACATTTCAATCTTACCATTTTTAATTACCCATTACCCCCCAAACCCTATTCATTTTGTATCACCAACCGCCTTTGAACTCCCCCATTCTCTCAAACTCTCTCGAAGCTTCTCAAACCCTAGCCGTCTCCCACTACTTCCGCCTTGAAAGTCACCGGAATCCATGGCTTCCAAGGCTATGGGAGTCCTATACCCACCTCTTATTGCTCCTACATCCCTAGTTTTTGAAGATTCAAGGCCTGACCACGACGAAGCTTGGTCCAGGCCTCGTTTGATTCGAGTTCTGCGGCCATCTCCGGCCTTGCTCCGGCGTGCCATGGCTGCTCGAGCCTGATTTTAACTTCTCCGGCTTAGATCAGTGACTTTTCCAAGCCTTTCTCACTACTGGGGTTCTTTTGAAACCCTAACCCTTCGAGGTTTTTCCGATTCCTTTAGATCCGTTGTATATTTGTGTTTTCTCTAAGCTCTTAAGCATTTTTTTCTCAAAATCCTCTCAAAACTACACCTTCCGAACCTTCATCTTGTTCGGATCTAGGGTTTCGTCAAATTGTCCTTTAAAATTTCTTTGATCTTTAGCATGTTTTACTGTATTTCTTATGTGTATTTCCTATGTGTTTCTACTGTATTTCCTATGGTATTTCTTCTTCTGTGTTTCTTCTATGTGTTCTTCTATTATGCTACTGTATTTCTTATGCAGTGTCTCCTACTGCATTTTTTATGTTGTTTCTCCTACTTTGATTCTAATATTGAAAGATGCATGTCAAAAGTCTCAACTTCTTTCTAAGATTTCGGAAGTTATTTCGTCAGTATTTTTTGTCTTGATTACTTGCCCTCTCATCTCTGCACTCGATTGATGGTAGAAACACTAGAATTTGGGGTTCTTCAAAGTTTAGAAACCATTGGCTGTTTGATTTGTTTGAATTGGTTTTTTCAAAACCCTAACTCTTTCAGACCTACTTCGAGTTAATAACTGAGTTTTGGGATCCTCGTCTTTCGTACGATTCTGATTTTTTTTCTAAACTCTTTTACACTGGATCCTGTGTATGCTATTAGATGCTACTTCTCTTCTACATTGCTAACCTATGTGACAACCATGCTTCTGTGGTCTATTTTTCTACTGATTTTTCAATGACACAACATCTTCTTTCATGCTTGACATGTCTGTATGCTCTTTATATGTGATGGACTTCCCTCTAAATGGCTTTCAAATTTTGTGATTAGTTCAGACTTCCTTCCGAATAGGTCTGATTGATTTTCTTTCCTTGTTTGCTGATTTCCCTGTGATTCGACTTAAGTTAAAACCCTTCTCAGTTTTTATGACTTGGTTCATTCATGGATCAGTAATTACAAGATCCCTGACATTTGATTTACTGGCTATTAACTGATTTTCTTACCTTATTTGTACAACCGTGTACTTCAAAATTCTGTCCTTAGATAACTTTTTATGTATTTGCCCTAATTTCAAGCTTTGCACAAGAGATGTTTATTTGACTTCTTCCCTTAAATAGTTTTCCCGTTTGAATCTAATTTCTTTTATTAAGGGAAGTCTTGTGTGATTGATTCTTAATTGATAATCAGTTCCTCAACTGTTCTCTTACCTTATTTCTGCCTGATTTTCACACTATAAAGGCACGACTCTTTCACAAACTCAAGACACATTCACAATCCTTCTGAACTCATACTCACACACAATAGTATTCTCTCTTGTCTGCACTGTGGCCTGTTTACAAGACCTATTTCCTTTCTCTATTTGTTTCTTTAAAACTGGTATGTCCTGATTTAAGCTTCAGCATCACAACAATGTGTTTATTTACAGCTTGTGTATCCATGTCTACTTACTGTTTCTGTAGAGTTTAATATTTAAACTAGCATGCTGATTCCTTTCTGCTTGTTTCTGCTATGAATCCCTACTCCCCACCCCCTTATATGTTTGAGCTATGGTTTAAGACATGGCAATATGTAAGTTATTGTCCATAAATTAAACTTGATCCTTTGGGATCCCAGCCTCTAAATAGTGTGTTCTAACATGCTTATGGGTATGCTAGCACTCCCTATTGCTGGGTATGCCCACAGCCTGCTCTTGCCTCTTTCAATTTCCCTATTTCCCCTCTACCCCTATGTGTATTTATTTGTAACTGTTTCCCTTTCCCTTCCCCCTTTCAGAACTCTGTTTCTGCACTTGCACTCTCTCTTAGTCTCTAAGTTCTGCCCCCCTCTTGTGAGCCTTGCCTTGGGACCTTGAGTTCCCTCTGAACTTGGACACCTGAGGGCTGACCTTTCCACACTGCACCTGTCCCAATCTGATAATGCATTTCGGGTGTGAGCATTTCCCGGAGTCCTTTTCGAGGCTCTTAGGGAACTTTGACACATCCAAATGGGAGAAAGGCTTTGGAACATGATCTCTTGGAGTTGGTTTACTTTATATTTCAGACAGGAAGTCTGAATCAGGCTCTCCGTGGTTGTACTTTTAATTTCTGATGTATTCTTTACTTTATTCTGGGCTGTAATAATTTGTAATGAACTCTTGGGGATGGCTAGTGAAAAAGGGAGGGATAACTAAGTATGCAAAGGGGTAGACATCCTGCCTATAGGTGTATTTCTGAATTTCTGCACTCTCATATAGACATCCTGCCTATAGGCGTATTTCTGAATTTCTGCACTCTCATATAGATAACCTGCCTATAGGTACTTCTGAATTTCTGCACTTTCATATAGATAACATATCTATAGACATTCCTGAATTCTGCATTTCTCACATAGATACCATGTCTGTAGGAATTCTGCATTCTTACCTAGAAATCTGAATTCTGCATATGCATATAGAGAATATGCCTATAGGTCTTTCTAAATCTTGTATATCCATTCTTCATTAGGTAATCATATTTATAGGTCTTAGTCAGTCAACTGCAATTAGATATCATGTTCATAGGCTTTAAATAAAATTCAGCACCTAGATACCATGTTTATAGGGTTTCTGCATTTTACCATGTCTATAAAAGGGTTTAAAGTCAACAACGCATAGAAAGCATGTCTATAGGAGCTATTAATCAAGTCTGAATCGCTTCACTCGCTTATAAGTCTAAAACCAGTAATAACGATGTGTTACCATTTGCAGAACCTATAACCTTTTGCTAAAACTTGTCTTCCTTTAATCATCTGGCAACCTTTCTTAACCAGTACGCATTCAGTTTATTTCATTGTTTTCTGAAATCAGTAGATATCATGCCTATAGGACCTTCATCCAACACTTAGGCAAGCCTTAGGGAAAAATTACAAACTGAATCAGTTTTTCTTAGCTACAACCAGCAGGCAGGCCTGATTCGGGCTTCTTATCTGAACTATGTAATAAATCAGTCTGCCTCAACCTTTAAGTTTTAATCATATCCTAAACAGTATGTGTAAGTCGTGCTAAAATTATGTACTTCTCTGTTCAAAGGAGGTATATCTGAGCCTTTTACTTGTTATGTGCTTCCCCCGAACTTGCTATACGTGTTTTTTGTATGTCGCCTTAGAATTTTGCCTTTGAAACTATAAACAAGCCTAATATCCCTTCCCTTTAGGATTAGTAGTCCCAAATGCCTCCGGGACTGATAGGATTGAGGCGGGTAATAGCATGCAGTAAGCAAACGAGACCGTTCCGCGCTTTAATACCTTAACGGGGTGGGAAAGGCTAGATATGGATATGATGACCACGCGATAACATCACGCGTAGCCCCTCACTGAGGAGTTATTACCGGATGTTGTGTGGGGTGATCCATATTATTTATAAACCTAGGACCCCCCCCCCCCCTTCCCTTTGTTTCTTTGATTCTTTGCTTCTTTTTTTCCAAATTTTATACTATTTCTCTAAGGAAAAATCAGTATCCCTTTCGTTCTTTCTAACTTTCCTTATTTGTAACCATTATGTGAAAATCCCCTCTTACTTGAAGTTTTATTTGCCTATGTGTTATTTGCACTTAAGTCACAACAATAGTTTGGCCGGGAACAACACTAGTGGATCTTGAGGGGTGCCTAACACCTTCGCCTTGGGATAATTTCAAGCCCTTACCCAATCTCTGGTTACTTTGACTCAAACCTTTCTTAGTGTCCTAATGCACTTAAATCATTAGGTGGTGACTCTTCAATTCAAAACCCAATTCCCAAAAGGGAACGAGTTGTCTTCCCAAATGTCATAAACCCGATTTCGCGAGAAAAAGGGGGCACGACAAACACAGTAAGGAAAATGAAGGGGCATAAAGGGAACAGTTCAACAAAAGGGGAAATCTAACATGTGGTAACGACCCCACAATATATAAGTCAAATAACACAGGCAGTTATGATAAAGGTAGCATGATAATAGGAGAGTCGAAATTCTTCGGTTAAATCAAATAGGATGACAATTAGGCAATAAGAGTGAATCATGAAGCACTTGATACCAATTAAGCATGTAGAGACGAAACTAGTAAGCAGGGACGCAGTCATATCAAGAATAAGTCCCTACATAGTGAATATAAGAACCTAAGAACCCTAAAAAGCCAATTCCCAACAAATAAGTCCGAGTACGCACTCGTCACCTTGCGTACACGAACTACCATCAACACAGAAGACTCAAAACCTAAGGGAAGTCCCCCATACAAGGTTAGGCAAGATACTTACCTCAAAGACGACAACCGATACTCTAAAATGCACTTCTCGGGTGAAAAGACATCCGGACGACTCAAATCCAACCAAAATAACTTCTAGGCACAAATAAAACACATTAGAAACTATTCCGGATCATAAAGTCTCAATCTTTAACAAAATTCAAAAATCGGTCCAAAAGTCGACCCTCGGGCCCGCACCTTGGAACCCGATAAATTTTACAAAATCTGAATACCCATTCCAATATGAGTTCAACCATACAAATTTTATCATATTTCGATACCATTTGGTCCCTCAAATCATGATTTTTCATTTTAGAAATTTTCATCAAAAACCAGCATTTCCCTCAACCCAAAACATAAATTTAAAGATAAAAAGGAAGATTAAATCATGGAATATGTATATTCTAGGTGAAGAACCCTTACCCAATCGATTTGCTTGGAAAACCCCAAAAGAAGCTCCCAAATCCAAAGTGTAAAACTCAAAAATATGAAGAAATGGCCAAACCATCGACTTATATGATTCTGCCAGGACTTCCGCACCTGCGGTCAAGTAACCGCATCTGCGGGACCGCATTTGCGAGAAAGAGACGGCATCTGCGAACTTTGGCTAATTGGCCTGGGACCGCATCTGCGGACAGATAGCCGCACTAGCAGTGCCACAGAAGCAGAAGGGAAAAAGCAGGAGCAAAAATACTCCGCAAGTGCGATCGCTGGACCACAGAAGCGGCCATCGCACCTGCGTGCCAGCCTTCGTAGAAGCGTACAAGCTCCCAGACCTCCATGACCGCAGGAGCGGTCTGACTCACGCAGAAGCAGAGCCGCACCTACGCTCCAAGGTCGCAGGTGCGAAAACACCAGAACCAGACCTGTTAGAACTATGCAAAAACATCCGAACCTCATCCAAAATCACACCCGAGGCCCCCGGGACCCCGTCTAAGCACACCAACCAGTTTTATGACCTAAAACGGACTCGCTCGAGGTCTCAAATCATATCAAACAACACCAGAAATGCAAATCGCATCATGAATCGAACTATGAACTTCCAATTCTTCCAACTTTGAAAACTCGTGGTGAAACCAATCAAATCAACCCGGAATGATGCCAAATTTTGCTGATAAGTCCCAAATGACAAGACGGAGCTGTTCCAACTCTTGGAATCGCATTCCGACCCCGATAGCACAAAAGTCAACTATGGGTTGAACTTCTCCATTTTCCAAACTTCAACTTTTCCAACTTTCGCTGAAATGCCTCAAATTACCCTACGGACTTCAAAAATCACCATACGAAGCTGTTAAGATCATCCAAAACCCATTCTGGAGCCGTTTAGTCCAACGTTCAATTCCGGACAAATTCTCACTGCTTAAGCTTCCAAAACTAGATTTCTTCTTCCAATTCGACTCTGAATCATCCGTTAACTAAATTTAACCATGCACGCAAGTCGATACACATATTATGAAGTTGTTCCAAACCTTATGCCACCAAAAAGAGCTTGATTTCTCAAAATGACCGGCTGGGTCATTACATCCTCCCCCTTTTAAAACAAACGTTCGTCCTCGAACGTGCCAAGATTCGCCTCGAAGCCCTCAATAGCTGAATGCACAATTCCAACATACACCCGCGGGTGATCCCGCGTCCCCCCAATCTACATAAACCTGAAGACACCATCTCGATTGAAATTTATCCCTTCCAGCAATACCAATAAGCCTTAGAGCAAGAATTCTCACCCTCAATTCATTTTCCAAAAGACTCGATTCTAAATCCATATCCGGTATCACTCTCAACCAGCTGCATCAACTCATGCCATCCCCCATAGAGTACAACCACACAACATGACACATCACACATAGGCCCACAGTAACATCTCTGATCACAATACTTGCCCGAAATAAATTCCTGCACCGGCCACTAACCTCATATTCAATATGAATCCGTTTCAAACCTCCACAACACTGATGATGGTACAAGGACCACGAAAACCTCATGACTAACACCCGGATCAACAAGCCACAACTAACACCACTGGGCACACACCCCGCAAGGCTAAAATTTACGAGCACAAAATGAAATTGACTGGATATGTAAGGAGAAACACATAAGAGAAACATCAACAAGCCCGTCAGGCAAAATTTTCTATCAGTACTAACCTACAAAGCAATATAACAAGAAAGAATTAAAGCATGTAAACAATTCACAAGGATCTCATACTGATATAACTTCCACCGCGGTACATAGCCTAGTTCAAACACATCAGATCATACAAAATCACGAGGGTCCTGCCCTCAACTCTGAATCACAAGTAGGGTATACATCAAACCAGCTGGAAACTCTCACTAGACCCATCCCGTCAACAAAATTATAACACGTGCTGGCTCCCACATTGGTGGAGCATAAAACAAATCACGGCTCGTAGCCAAAATACTTAGAAATCACATCGAGCCTACCGTAATGGACAATAAAAATCTACTACTAGTCTCATAACTCTCAATAAGGAATAGAAATAGACGATAGACACGGTCTATCACTCATAGAACCTCCCAAAAAGGGAAACATCTAACAGAGTGCAAATCATGAAACACACCTATAAGTGGAGCAACAAATAGGGGAACTCACTCCGATAAGCAGAACTGTAATGAACTACGGATGGTGGTCCTCTATACAAATCAAAATCATACTTGAATGACATCAATCTGGCACAGCAGCTTCAAGCCTACCATATGAAACACATCAATGGGCCGGGCCTCCCCCTCTTGGGCGCCCTCTACCCAAATAAATACCTTGTTGTGCCACATCGGCCCGAAGTCTAGGACAATCTCTCACCATATGGCTAGTATCTCCACACTCAAAGCAACCTCTCTGCTGACGAGGCTGTAAGAACTGTGCAGTACGAGTACTCCGAGATCCATGAACATCTGAATCACTGTGCGAAGCCTGAAACACAAACTCAACTGGGTGACCCACAAAACCTCTACCGTGTCGCATCCTGCCTCCAAAATAAGGACCAGCGGATCTCCCCGGTCTACGAGGCTCCCTCACCTCCTTATAATCTCTCTCCTGAGCTCACCTGTCCTTTCTCTCTCATGGCCCGCCTGACCTCTCTCTCTTCTCGCTCACGAGCCAGCATGCTCTCCACCCTCCTAGCAATACTCACGGTCTGCTGATACGAAATATCTCTCTCCATCTCCTCAGCCATGCTAGTCCTAATACTGGGGTGGAGTCCCTCATTAAACCGGCGGACTCTCTCCCGAACAGTAGAAACCAAGGTCGGTGCATATCTGGCCAAATCACTGGGCGTACTGTGATACCGATATAGTGCCCTGGTGCAGCTGCTCAAACTCCACGCGTCATGCATCCCAAAGGGACTGAGGTACGAACTCTCTTAGGAACATCTCTGAAAACTAAACCCATGTAAGTGAAACTGACTCGGCCGGGCTTCCCAACTCATATGCCCACCACCATTGATAAGCTGCTCCCCTAAGCTGGAAATTAGCAAAAGCAACCCCACTCGACTCAACAATACCCATAGTGCGGAGAATGCGATGGCACTCCTCCAGAAAACCCTGTGCACTCTCTGAAGACAAACTACTGAATGTAGGAGGGTCGTATTTCTTGAACTTTGCAAGTCTAAGCTGCTCTTCTTCAGATGCTGCTGCCCTGACTATGGGCTGAACTGGGACCACCGGCTGTGCCGCCATGACGCCTGGAACCTAACCAACATGAACTTGTTGCTCTGGGGTGTGGGCGGGGGGATTGTGAGTCCCTCCCCCAGTCAGTGAAGTAGCTGTCGACCGGAATCAACCGCGCCTGAGCCAATGTACCAAACATGCTCAGGAACTGTGCTAAGGTCTCCTGAAGTTCAGCGGTAACAGCAGGCGCCTCAGGTACTTGCCCCCCAACTGGAGCTACTAGCGGCTCCTCAACAACTGCTCTGGTAGGTGCTCTAGCTGTGGCACGCACTCCTTGTCGGCCTATGCCTTTGCCTCTAGCGACCCCTGCTTCGGAAGCAGCATCGTCGGTAACTGCAGTGCGTGTCCTCACCATCTGTGAGAGAATGGAATGATAAAAGTTCAAGCACCAAGATCAATAAACTCGCACGATAGGAATGAAAGAAGAGATATTGTCCTAATAATTCCGTAACCTCTCGAAGATAAGTACAGACGTCTCCGTACCGATCCGCAAGACTCTAGTAAACTCGCTTATGACTCGTAGCACCTATGAACCTAGAGCTTTGATACCAATTAGTCACGACCCAATTTCCCGTCCGTTCGGTTTCGTGATGGCATCTAGTCTTATGGACTAGGTAATCCTAATATTAAATAAAGCTACAACAACATCTAAATGACATCTAATAAATTTGAAATAAAACTCTCTTTAAACTTTATAACCCCAAAACCGGTAGTACAAGTCATAAGCTCTACAGAGTTTCGCTAGAACTTCTAAACACAACTATATGGAAATAAGTACAACAGTGTGAATTTAAAATAGGAAGTTGACTCCGAAGCCTGCGAACGCAGCACCAGGTTTACCTTGAGTCTCTCAGTGACGGCCCGCACAACTACAAACAAACAATACCTGGGTCTGCACAAAAAAATGTGCAAAAGAGTAGCATAAGCACACCACAGCGGTGCCCAGTACGTATCAAGACTAACCTCGGTGGAGTAGTGACGAGGAACAATCAAGACACCTACTAGTCTAATAAACTGTACAAATAAAAGCATAGGAACAACAGAACACGATGTATATATAAAGACTACACGATATGGTTAACAATACAACAATCACAATACGGAAGAAAACAGCAAGTGACAATGGAAACATCGTAATTATGACATAAAAGAGTGAGCAGAAACACAAACCAAGATCCTAAATCACAATTGAAGTAAAGGCAAGTAATAACTCAAAAACTATGACAGCTTTCACATCAGGTCTTAGCCAACAACTCCACGAAGTTCTGAACCTCGAACTGAATTACCGCTCACGAGTCTCAATACCTAAACCCTAACACTTGGCATCCTTTGCCCTCATCACACCTCATGATCATACTGACAACTCTCTGATTAACTAGAGCCACTCTCACAAATATGACAAGCAAACGAGGGTGTATATCTATACTTACAATACCAGGGGAAATCTTCTTAACCATTAGGATTATTTAGCTACATGTATACTTGTGCAAGTGTTTTAACATAGATCATACCAGTTAAAGACGTAAGGAAAAGAATGGACGGCACGTAAGGCGTTTATTCACAACTTTCACGAAGTAGAACTCATACAGGTAAACGTACCATAACACAACATCAACTACAAGAATGCCCCCAGGCCATCGCAAGTATCACAATCAAATCCATGACATAGCCCACCTTGCCTCAACACGTGTTCAATAATAACATAATAGGTACCGCCTTGTTTCACCACACGTGCATCATAATGTTCCCACCTTGTCTCGTCACATGTGCAACCCACATATAGCATATATATATCCCGCCTTATCATGCCGCATGTGCAAAATATCAATACTAACAATAGCACGGCAGAAATCTCGTGCAACCCCATAACAACAACCGCACGACAGAGACCTCGTGCAACTCTATAACAACAACCGCACGGTAGAAACCTCGTGCACCAACACAACCAATGCAACAACAACAATGATAGTAATAAAAAGTACAGTGAGCGAATCCTCTCCAAAACTTTAAATCACAAGGAAACGATAGAAATAATTCACAAGGAATAACCACAGTAAGGAAAATGAAGGGGCATAAAGGGAACAGTTCAACAAAAGGGGAAATCAAACATGTAGTAACGACCCCACAATGTATAACTCAATAACAAGGAAATCAACACGAGTCCAGTAGTCCCAAACAAACACAAGTCAACAAGAATATAGGTTATCTAAACTCCTTTTAAGGTTGGAAAGTTACGAGGATATTCGACAATTCAGTTAAGGAAAGGTGATCTTAGCTTCACTTAAAACTAGACAATAATAGGAGGGATGATAATAAATCTCAAATAACACAGGCAGTTATGAAAAAGGTAGCATGACAGTAGGAGAGACGAAATTCTTTAGTTAAATCAAATAGGATGGAAATTAGGCAATAAGAGTGAATCATGAAGCAATTAATTCCAATTAAGCATGTAGAGACGAAACTAATAAGCAGGAACACCGTCATATCAAGAATAAGTCCATACATAGTGAATATAAGAACCTAAGAACCCTAAAAGGCCAATTCCCCACAAATAAGTCCGAGTACGCACTCGTCACCTCGAGTACACAAACTACAACACAGAAGAATCAAATCCTAAGGGAAGTCCCCAACAAAAGGTTAGGCAAGATACTTACCTCAAAGACGACAGACCGATACTCTAAAATGCACTTTTCGGATGAAAAGACCTCCGGAAGGCTCAAATCCAACAAAAATAACTTCAAGTCAGAAATAAAACACATAAGAAACTATTCCGGATCATAAAGTCTCAATCTTTAACTAAATTCAAAAATCGGTCCAAAAGTCAACCCCCGAGCCCGCACCTTGGAACCCGACAAATTTTACAAAATCCGAATACCCATTCCAATATGAGTTCAACCATACAAATTTTATCAAATTCCGATACCATTTGGTCCCTCAAATCATGATTTTTAATTTTACAAGTTTTCTTCAAAAACCAACATTTTCCTCAACCCAAAACAAAAATTTAAAGATAAAAACGAAGATTAAATCATGGAATATGTTACATTCTAGGTGAAGAACCCTTACCCAATCGATTTGCTTGATAAACCCCAAAAGAAGCTCCCAAATCTGAAGTGTAAAACTCAAAAATATGAAGAAATGGCCAAACCCTCGACGTATATGATTCTGTCAAGACTTCCGCACCTGCGGTCAGGTAACCGCATCTACGGAACCGCATTTGCGAGAAAGAGATCGCATCTGCAAACTTTGGCTAATTGGCCTAGGACCGCATCTGCAGACAGATAGCCACACCAGCGACGCCGCAGAAGCGAAAATGCTCCGCAAGTGCGATCGTTGGACCGCAGAAGCGGCCATCGCACCCGCGTGCCAGCATCCGCAGAAGCGTACAAGCTCCCAGGCCTCCATGACCACAGGAGCGGTCTGGCTCACGCAGAAGCCGAGCCGCACCTGCGCTCCAAGGTCGTAGGTGCGGAAACACCAGAACCAGACCTGTTAAAACTATGCAAAAACATCCTAACCTCGTCCAAATCACACCCGAGGCCCCCGGGACCCCGTCTAAACACACCAACTAGTTCTATAACCTAAAACAGACTCGCTCGAGGTCTCAAATCATATCAAACAACACCGGAAATGCAAATCGCACCATGAATCGAAATATGAACTTCAAATTTTTCCAACTTTGAAAACTCGTGCCGAAACCAATCAAATCAACCCGGAATGATGCCAAATTTTGCAGATAAGTCCCAAATGACATGACCAAGCTTTTCAAACTCTCGGAATCACATTCCGACACCGATAGCACAAAAGTCAACTATGGGTCAAACTTCTCCATTTTCCAAACTTTAACTTTTCCAACTTTCGCTGAAATGCCTCAAAATTACCCTACAGACGTCCAAATCTGAATCCGGACGCGCGCCTATGTCCAAAATCACCATATGAAGTTGTTAAGATCATCCAAAACCCATTCCAGAGCCGTTTACTCTAAAGTTCAATTCCGGTCAAATTCTCACCGCTTAAGCTTCCAAAACTAGATTTCTTCTTCCAATTCGACTCTGAATCATCCGTTAACTGAATTCAACCATGCACGCAAGTCAATACACATATTACGAAGCTGTTCCAGATCTTATGCCACCGAACGAAGCTTGATTTCTCAAAATGACCGGCCGACCGTTACAGTATGGCACATTTGCATTCTCAAGGATGTCGTTTGGTTTATGTAATGCACCGGCTACTTTTCAGTGGTGTCTGATGGCAATATTCACAGATATGGTGGAGGACTTCCTCGAGGTGTTCATGGATGATTTCTCTGTTGTGGGGGATTCTTTTGAAGCGTGTTTGGATTTTTATAAGGTATTGGCACGTTGTAAAGGGACCAACTTGGTGCTTAATTGGGAGAAGTGCCACTTTATGGTTGAGAAGGCAATTGTCCTCAAACACAAGATCTCCAAGAATGGTATTGAAGTGGATAAAGAAAAAATTGAAGTGATATCAGAACTCCCTCCTCCTACTTCCGTCAAAGGGGTGTGGAGCTTTCTAGGTCACGCGGGGTTTTACCGTCAGTTCATCAAAGCTTTCTCAAAAGTGGTGAACCCCTTGTGCAAGTTGTTGGAGGACGATGCCAAATTTCTGTTCAATGATTATTGTATAAAGGCATTGAGCTACTCAAGTATAAGTTGACTACCACTCCCATCATTACCGCACCAAATTGGAGCTTACCTTTTGAGCTCATGTGTGATGCTAGTGACGTGGCGGTAGGAGCGGTATTGGGGAAAAGAATGAACAAGATATTATATCCGATCTACTATGCTAGTAAGACCATGAACGACGCCCAAGTCAACTATACGGTGACCGAGAAAGCAATTGGGTATTCTTTTCAAAATTTGCACTGATGGTGTTATCCTGAGATATGTTCCAGAAGAAAAGCAATTGGGTATTCTTGAAGCTTTCCATTCTTCGCCTTATGGTGGTCACCACGATGGGCGAGAATTTCTACAAAGGTCTTAAGCTGTTGATTCTATTGGCCTACCTTATACAAAGATGCTAGTGAGCTTGTTAAGCATTGTGATGATTGCCAAAGGGCCGGTTGGATTTCCAAGAAGAATGAGATGCCTCTCACCACCATCTTTGAGATTGATATTTTCGATATGTGGGGCATCGACTTTATGGGTCCATTTGTGAGTTCGTGTGGGAACACCTATATTCTTGTTGTTGTGGATTACGTTTCCAAATGGGTAAAAGATGTGGCTTTGCCCAACACTGAAGCACGGAGTATGCTGGCTTTCTTGAAGAAAAACATATTCACAAGGTTCGGCACCCCAAGAGCTATCATTTGTAATGGGGGTTCTCATTTTTATAACAAAGCTTTCGACACTTTACTCTCTAAGTATGGTGTTAGTCACAAGGTGTCAACCCCTTATCACCCCCAGGCAAGTGGACAGGTTGAAGTCTCCAATAGGGAGATCAAGAGTATTCTATCCAAGACTGTCAACGCAAACCGGACTGATTAGTCAAGGAAACTTGACGATGCTCTATGGGCATATAGAACAACTTACAAGACTCCAATTGGTATGTCTCCTTATCGGTTGGTATTCGGGAAATTATGTCATCTCCCAGTGGAATTAGAGCATAAGGCCATGTGGACGTTGAAGAAATTGAACCTGGACTGGGATGTAGCTGCCAATCTTTGGGTGGAGCAATTGAATGAACTTGATGAGTTCCGGTTTCATGATTACTCCAATTCGTCCTTGTATAAGGAAAAGATGAAGTACCTACATGATAAGTATATCCAGAACAAAGAATTTAAAGAAGGTGACCTTGTTCTCTTATTCAACTCTCGGTTACGGATGTTTCCGGGAAAGCTAAAGTCAAAGTGGAGTGGTCCATTTGAAGTGGTACATGTGACTCCTTTTGGTGCTCTAGATTTGAAACACAAGAATGGTGAGATCTTTAGAGTCAATGGGCAACGGGTGAAGCACTACCTTGGTAAGGTTGATGATGTCCACGTTGTGGCATTGATCCATTTCGTATGAAGGGTGGTAATCTGCATCGTGCCGCGAAGTTAAATCAGGCGCTTCTTGGGAGGCAACCCATGTCTTTTTCTTTCTTTTATTTTTCTTCTTTTAGATAGGCTTGGTTTTGTTCTAACCCGTTTTGAAGTGTATGCAGGAATGGGTGTGCATCGCAGGGACTGTGTATGAAAAATATGGCTAAGTGTCAAAATTCATAGTCTCTGAAGTTGGCCTGTCAAAATTGCATAAGGGTTTGCGGCCGCACACATTTTGTACGGTCCGTAATGGTGCTGCGGCCGCACTCATTTTTGTGCGGCTCACAGCCAGTCACCTCAGAGGCTAGGTAAAGAGTGCGGTCGGCATCAAAATTATGCGGCCGCACTCATGTGTAAGACTGGGTCCCAAAATGTATAAATAGAACCTCTCTCTCCTGTTTACACTTTTCGCTCATCTTAGACCTAAAGAAAAGCTTGCACAGTAAATTCCCATTTGCACTCAAATTGTTCCTTCAAATTCAACACATGCATCTTCATCATTGGTATGTTCAATTACTCATTAGACTTTTTATCTTTTATTTGCTTTTGTCCTTAGATTTAGGGTTAACTACATGCTCAAATATGTCAATATTTCGTTGTTTCTGTGTAGAAATCCTGTGGGTAGTTTTTGTATTCTACTTGGGGTCTGGGTAACTAGTGAATGAGGTTTGATTGCTAATACCATAACCATTTGAGACCAAATATTGCGTGAACCCTAAGTAACTTCCGGTGAATTTTGAATTATGCGGATGCACACATTTTTGTGCGGTTTGCAGTCCTCCATGTTAGGCAACAGGTGAACTTCAATTATGCGGCCGCACACATTTTTGTGCGGTCTGCAATGGACTTCTGCGGCCGCACTCATTTCTGTGCGGTCCGAAGTGATGGAAGTCCAGAGACCCCAATAGTCTGAACCTGGGGCTCTATAGCCGCACTCATTTTTGTGCGGTCACCAATGGGTAGTCTACGGCCGCACTCATTTTTGTGTGGTCCGCACTGCCCTTCTGAGACAACAATCCTGCAGTTTTCCATCATGCTTTTGTATACACTTTGAGCTTCAATTGTGACTGATCTCTAATGCTTATGTGCTGCAGATAATGGTTTGCTCACGCGGTAGAGGAGATACACCACAAGGGAGGGAAGAACCCTCCCGAGGCTGGGGTAAAGGCAAGAGCATTTACCTCTTGCAATTCAAAAAGCTATCAGCAAGAAGGCAACCGCCAATAGAGCCCTGGAAACTTCTGAGACCATTGAGTATGTCCCATTCGGGGAAGCTTCAGAGGGTAACTCCATGCAAGCACAGCCGGAAGCCCAGTCACAACTAAGACAATAATTCCTTGGGAGACTTCATTTGGTTGATGAGTCCTCATCTGTTACCAGTTCATCCGAGGGTTAAGAAGAAGGTAGTCAAGATTCTGAACCCTCTTCCTCACATGCTCCCACTGCTCCAATAAATGTTGATTACGATGATGATGTCCCAGATGATGGGAGAGGGGAGACACTGCAGTGGCATGGTTAGAGAGATCAAGTCGACCAGAGATTTGGGAGGACCGATTTGTCAGTGTAAATGCCTTTGCCAAGTTCTAAGAACTGTGGCCACAGAGGTCCCTCACTCTTGAGCGACAGTTCTTAATGAAAGACTTGAGCAAACACAATCCCAATGTCCTCAAGCAATTCCAAGAGCGGAAAGATTGGAGCTGGTTTACCAACAAAGTCCTAGATGCCAATGAGTACCTGGTCAAGGAGTTCTACGCAAATGTTGCTCACATCAAGCAGGGTACGAAGGTTACAAAAGTGCGGAATCTAAAGATCTGCTTTAACTCCTGTGCACTGAACCAGTATGTGGGGTTTGAAGAAGTTGAGGCAGTGCAATATTTGAAAAAGCCAGCCATGGGTGATGCAGCTCGTTCGTGGTTAGCTGAGATTTTAGCAATTCCAGGGTCTACTTCTCCGTGGCTCACAACTGGAGTTCCAATTCTTCGGGCCACCCTAAACTTGGAAGCAAAAGGGTGGCAAACATTTGTGTGTAGCCTCCTTGACCCATGCCTCAATGAAAACATGCTCCCAATCCCTCGTGCAGTTCTGGTGGCCTCCATTATGGGTGGGTATCTGATAAATATTGGTGCCATCATGTCCACCAACATCACTCTTGCTGTTCAGAAGGGTGAAAGATCCTACCGGTACCCAAACTTCCTCACCGAGTACTTCAAAGATCAAGGGATGGAGTCCAAACACTATAAAGGCTAAAAATCCTTTTTCTTGGTACCACCTTTAGGGAGCTGACAACCCTATGTTCAAGGGTAAAGCCACTACATCCACTGGCCAGTCTGATTAGCCAGCGGTAGTGGTTACTGATTCAGGTGCCGAGCCTTCTACTGCAGCAGGTACTTCTATTGGGATATCAGCCATGCCACCATCTTCATCCTCCGGTCCACCAGCTTCAGCTAGACTTGCAGCACCATTGCCAGTGTCAACTTCATCGACCTATCCTCAGACTGCACTGCGAGTCTCCTAGACATTGGCGAGTCTCGACAATTGGATGCAGGCAGCTACTACGAAGCTGACTGCTATTTCCAGTGTTGTTGTAGCATAGTCCTCAGCCCCAGTAGCTCCTGCACAGCCACAGGTACCTCCATCAGTGGAGCAAGCACTGAACAAGATTTTGGAAATCCAGAAGACTATTACCGATACTCTGGAGGCTCATGGAAGGGTCATTGCAGACCTGACCAAGCAGGTTGGGAAGTTAAAGAAGTCTCAAGCCTCAAAGAAGTCCATGGAGAAGTTGGCTAAGGAGGTTGAGAAGATTGCACATGCAGGGGATTTTCCAATGGACCTACTCATGGAGTCTACTATCCCAGAAGCACCAGAGGCAACAACCAGCCAGTTTGATGAGTCGGTTGCCACTTCCCACACCGTCGAAGAGATGATACGGATGCTCAGCAACCCAGTTTGCCCTCAGCCCAGTGATGATGAGATACATTTTGAGGCTGAAGTTGTTGAGGATCCTATGCAGACAGAGACCACACCCTTCACTGTTCTTATTTTTGTTAAGCATTGGGGACAATGTTTGATTTTCATTTGGGGGTGGTCTATTCTGATGATTTGACATTTGGGTTGTAATAACTCTGATACAATTTTTTTATTTCATCTTGATTTTCATTTGGTATGTATATATTTTCTCATTTGATGTAAATATTCATTCCCTTTATGTATATATTCTTCTCCCTTATGTATATATTCATTCAATTTCGGTTTGTATATTCTTTTATCTCGCTTTCTATAGTTTATTTCATAGCTTCCTTAGTTTGCTTTTCCTTAATACCATAGCTTCTGATTTGCTTTAGTAGCTTCTTTCTTTTATTTGCTAGATTCTTTTTACATTTTGAGTGAACAATAAGCCTTTGGTTTTCTTAATGCCACGGTTCTTTCCAAAGGTGAATTTTTGTGTGAACTGGGTGGCTCTTCCCAACGATATATGGCGTGACAAGCTTCTTAAAGGATTGAGTCCATTTTCTTTTATGTTTTGGTAAATATAGTAGTAATGAATAAAAGGGGTTTCAAGCATGCTTCACTTGGTACCAACACATTTACCTATGATCATATGGTTAAAAACAAGTTGTTGGCAGAAAATAGCTCTAGTTGTGACTCTTTTGACTCTTGTGTTTACTTAAGTAGTCATCGAGTGGTTCAAATCGAGCCATTTATGATTCTCAATCTTAGCTAGGGTTGTTATGGGCCCTCGACTCTGCTCTCTTTAGCAATCCAGAAGCGTGAGAGGTGAGATGTGTTAGTTACAAGTCCAAGTACCCGTGCTAATGGTCTAGAACATGCCCCAAATGTTTGTCTAGGCGATATTCTAAGTGTAGTTGGCTTGAGAAATGATCGTAGGCTCTCCTTGATCTGATTTGAAATTTGAAATCTTCCATGACCCACCAATGTTATTTCCCTAGTCAACCTTTTTCGAGCCGAAGCCCTTCTTCTTTCAATAACCACATTACAAGCCTTCATTCGTTTTACAATGACCCTCTCTTGGCACCCATTTCCTTAGCATTCTTGAGAAACAATTGGCAAAAAACATAAGTTTGGGGGAGAGAAGAGGAGTTTGAAAGTGATGAAAGGTATAAAGAAAAGAAAGAAACAAAAAAAGGGAAGGCAAAGAAAAGAAAGAAAAAACAAAAAAGTAAAATGTCAAAAAGAAAGTGAAGTGTTGAAGGAAATCCAAAAGAAAATAAGGAGGAAAAGCTAAAGTGAATGGAAAAGGAGAAAAAATGAATATCATGCTCAAGAAAGAGTGACGTTACGTCTCTCTAATTCCCCCGAGGAAGAAAAAAATGACTCAGAAAGTCGAAAGTATGAGCCGAAAAGAGAAAATGGAGTGCTTAAGGAAACATGAAACCATTTTAGTCCAACTAGTCCTACCTTTATCCAAAAGCACATCCCGAAAAAGGCCTACATGATTTCAAGTTGAGTGAGCTTACATTAGTAGTGATTTACATGAGGGTCAAACTTTTCACAATCCTTGTTTCGAGTGTTACATTTTAAAGTAAGATTTGCTAATAGAGAGTAGAGGAGGAGTAGTTTGGGATCCACAGTGACCTACGTGAAAGAGAGAGCTTCCTTGATAAATAGAGTCAACTCTAGATGCTCTAGAGTCACACTAGAACTATGGTACTCAAAAGGCCATATCATGGGTTGTTGATAATTCATATATGTTATGGGTAATTGTTGGTCCCAATTGATGTGTAAATGATTCACCTTAGGCTAGCTGAAATATCTTTTTTTCTAATGGAGGTGGCAATTGCCTTATTTGCTTGAGGACAAGCAAAAGCTTAAGTTTGGAGGAGTTGATAAGTAGGGATTTTGACCGCTTATTTGCTCTCTTTTACTTGCGTTTTAGCTCAAAAATGCTTAAAGGTATTCCCCGAAACTAACAAAATGTGCTTACTTGCAGGAACTTTGGGAAACAAGCCAAATAAGTCAAAATCAACTCATAAAGGAGTCAAAAGTGAACAAGAGCCAAAATTGGGGAAAGAGGCCAGCAGTGCGGCCGCAGAATAAGGTTCAGAGAGGAGGCTTTTAGACAACTAAGACAGTGCGGACCGCACCAAAAATATGCGGCCGCAATCATTATTATGCGGTCCGCAAGATTGAAGATTCAGAGAGTTGATCGAAGTCCAGATGCAGAAGAGTGCGGACCGCAACACTTTTGTGCGGCCGCAATCAGTTTTATGCGGACCGCAGAAGACTTCAAGTTCCAGCCCCAAAATCCCAAGTGTGCGGATCACACTAGAATTGTGCGGTCGTAGTAGGCCTTTTAGCGGTCCGCATCAGAATTATGCGGCCGCATAACCACCGTAGAGGCATTTTTGTCAGATATTTTCAGCTTAGTATAAATACAACTTTTTGTTAATTTTAGGTTAATTTTTGTTTGCAGAGGTGCACCTGAACGTTTTTTCTTGCTTCTTTAAGTAATTTTGTAATCGATTGACTTCTTAACACTAGATTTTCTTTATTTCATCTATGATTATGCATTCTACTTTTATTTCTTCTTGTATTTCTTAATTTTTTGTGAGTAGCTAGATCTTTAGCTAGGGTTGTGACCCAACCCTAGTGTGGATACTTAATGGGTATTTAATTTTAGGGCTTATTTGTGATTCGGTTAGTGATATCTTGTGACGACCCGGCCGGTCGTCTTAAGAATTTACGCCCCGATCCCCCATTAACTGCTTCCCCTAAGTTCATTTCTGCTATTTTGGTTGGTCGGGACATTCGGTGTTGAGTTTCGGAGAGTTTTGGGACACTTAGTCGTCAAATGAGAGCTTAAGTGTGGAAAAGTGGTCTGTAGTCGGAACAGTGTGAAGACGACCTCGGAATGGAAATCCGATGGTCCCGTTAGCTCCGTTAGGTGATTTCGGGGTTGGGAGCGTGTTCGGAATGTATTTTGGATGTCCGTAGCTCTTTTAGGCTTGAAATGCCAAAGGTTGAATTTTTGAAGTTTCCGGTCCGATAGTGAATTTTTTATCCGAGGGCCGGAATGGAATTCCGGAAGTTGCAGTAGCTCCGTCGTGTCATTTGAGATGTGTGTGCAAAATTTCAGGTCATTCGGACATGTTTTGGTTAGGTTTTTGATCGAAAATGTATTTTGATGGAATTTGAAGTTCTTAGGCTCAAATCCTTGAATTAATCGAGTTTCTGACGTTGTTTTAGGTGGTTTAAGGATTGGTACAAGTTTGAATGAGGTATTAGGTGTTATTGGTGCTTTTGGTTGAGGTCCCGGGGGCCTCGGGATGATTTCGCGTGGTTAACGGAAGAATTTTTGAAGTGTTGTAGCAGCTGAACCATTGCTGCTTCTGGTATTTTCGCATCTGCGGCTTGGGAACCGCAGATGCGGCGCCGCAGAGGCGGCTAAATGGCTGCAGAAGCGGCTTTGCTCCTTTCCCTCAGAAACCGCAGAAGAGGTGCTATTCCCGCATAAGCGGAGCCGTAAAAGCGGCTCCAGCGTTTCGTTAGTTTCCGCAGAAGCGGATTGTCCCTCGCAGATGCGCTTCCGCACCTGCGGCTCATTTCTCGCAGATGCGGTCCTGGCCATTTAATTGTAGACCGCAGAAGCGGCTTGTTTCCGCATAAGCGGGACCGCAGAAGCGGTCCCTTGTCCGCAGAAGCGGAAATGCCTGTTCTGATATAGAAAATTCGAGGATTCGATTTCATAAGTTAGAAAAACCAAATTGAGCTCGGGTAAGGGCGATTTTCAGAGGGTTTTGAAGAGAAAACTATTGGGTAACGTTCCTTTAATCCCTTCTAGTTATATTTCAACATTTTGTAGTTAAATCCATCATTAAAATTCGAATTTGGGATCAAAATTGGAAGAAATTGGGTAAAACTTCATAGGCTAAACCATTGAGTTTTGAGTGAGCATTTGACCTCCGATTTGGGAGATTTTTATATGGTTAGAATCGTGAGAGTACAAGGGTTCTGAAAATGTGAAAATTAATCAATTCCGAGATGATGGCCTGAAGGGCATTTTGGTCATTTCACCTAATTTCACGCCGTAGCTTTGAATTAAATAGCAAAACCAGTTGTTTGCGATGTTATATAATTGAATTGAATAGATTTGGGCCATTTGGAGTCGGATACTCGTGGCAAGGGCGTGGTTTCTAGTTGATATTGAGCCGGTTCAAGGTGAGTGGCTTGTCTAACCTTGTGTGGGGGACCTTTCCCCTTAGGATTTGTTATTTGTTATTTTGAGTGCCTTGTACGCGAGGTGACGAGCGCGTACTTGAGCCAATTGTTGAAAATCCTGATTTTACTTAAGATAGTGAGATTGAGTTCCTTTCATATTTACTTTATTCTACTTGCAATTATAACTTGTGCTAGATTAGGGAAGCATGTTTAGTTGATTTAGCTTGCCTAATTGCTTAAGTTGCCTTGACTATACTACGTGAAGCATGCTAGGCCAGTACTACCTATTTGCTTGTCTTTTGTACTTTGTTTCCGTGTACCTTCTGGTTGTGATTGCGCATTTATATTGGGACTACGGATGTGGGATTCCGGTAGCTCCCCCCCCCCCCCTTGTTTGTTTACTTTGGGACTACGGGTTCGATTCCCGGTAGATCCCCCTGCACTTTTACTTTGGGACTGCGGGTTAGATTCCCGATAGATCCCCCTGCATATTGATGGTTGGACTACGTGACGGTATCCTGGGAGATCCTTCGGTTTGGCACATGAGTTGGACTATGGGACGGCATCCCGGGAGATCCACTGGACAGTTGAGAAAAGGGCTACAGGACGGTATCCAGGGAGACCCTCATTGTTATCCTTGGTATTGAGCTGTAGTCATTCTGTGTTTATTTTGTTCTTTGTGTAGTTGTTATTGCCTCGTTGACCTGTCTTATCTCACTGCTGTACTCATTATTTCTGTCAGATTTTCATACTGTTGATTACTATTATATTTTACCTTAGTAGGGCCCTGACCTTCCTCGTCACTACCCAACCGAGGTTAGGCTTGGCACTTACTGAGTACCGCTATGGTGTACTCATGCCCTTGCTGCGCATGTTTTTCATGTGCAGATCCAGGTACCTCTTCTCAGGCGCACTATCCTTGAGGCGAGGAGATACACGGAGACTTCGAGGTATATCTGCCACGTCCGCAGACTAGGAGTCTCTATTCTGTTCTAGCTTTAGTATTTAGTTTATCCCTTTTCTCTCAGTTGTTTAGATATTTAGGAGTTAGAGCAGCGTACTATGTTTCTGTTAGCCTGTGGTTCCCGTGAGTTTCCGGGTTTTGGGAATGAGTTGTAGACTTCCGCATTTCTTTTGAGTTGTATAGGCCGAGCGGCCTTATATGCAGTTATTATTTTAATATGTTTAGCTTTATTTAACCATTTCGCTAGTTAAGTTGTTATTTCCGCATTGATAGGCTTACCTAGTTGTAGGAACTAGGTGCCATCACGACATGTTCATGGAGGGTGAACTGGGGTCGTGACATATCTAGCCTTGTTTATGCTTAAATTATAGAATTAATGATTGCAAACATTGATTTATGCCTTTTTGATCTAGTCTTTACTTGAGAAAGAGAGACTAGGTTTAGGAAAACTTGGCTAGCAAGGAATTGGGGTGAATTCAAGAAATTGATAGTCCCAATTAAAGGGTCAAATCTAGAGATAGTAAGACCTGACTTGAGCATATATCACTTGATTTGTGGAAATATCCATTTGAGCTTGAGAAAGCCAAATAGGGCAAAATCACTCAAACTACCGAGAGGTATAGAGTGAGTAATTGCGTGTGTTTGCTATAACATGAACCCGATAAATCAAACTTTCCCTATAGTTTGCATCCCGTTAGGTAGCCACCTAGGTGGAAGTCACAACCCTAGATTCCTTTATCAATTGAAAAACATCTCAAAAACCAAAAATACTATCCTTTAGTTTTATCTTTGCAATCAATAGAGTAAAGTAGAAGTAATACACCAATCAACTTTTTGGAAGTACTATTTAAGCCAAAACTTGCAATCAACTTAGATATACACCTAATCCCACATTCTAACTCCCTGTGGGTTCGATCCCAACCTTTGTTGGGTTATTATTGCATCAACCGCCTCGCTACTTAATTGTGGTGTGAATTTGGCCGAGATCAACCGTACCGAATAAATTTTATATGTGAAAAATATATTTATATAGTAAGTTTAAAAATAATAAAACATTAAATTTTTCTTTGAGCCTTGTAATTATGAAAACTATTACAAGTCAACAAGTAATTAAACTCAAAATACTAATTCCTAAAACCTATTATGCTACTTCTACTTAAATTAAGTTATTTCAAGTATCTGTATTAGCAAGACAAAGTATTCTAGCGATTATGATTAGCAAACTACTATGTATTGAATATGTTTCCTTTCATATGATCTAGATTTATCTTTTTGAATATTTAATTTTCTATAAACTTTATTGTTGAGTCCCAGCTTGATTAATATCTTTTCACTCATGTGGTATATATTTTCTTTGCTTTTACTTGGTTTCTTTTATGTTGCTGTAGAATAGTTGATGGATCTATACTTTAGCCGTCTTTCATTTTTTTTAATTCATCACCCTTTAAATAGCAAAAATATCTAGAGAGTTTTATATGTCCTATAAAAGAACGTATGTTATTGCATTCTACGTCTACTGGTAAATTTTACATGACATTTAAGAAAATACCGAAAACTAACCGAACCGTACCGATACCGAAGAAAAACCAACATGATTGGGACGGTATCGAAAAGTCTAATTCTGGTTATACATAATAGAATAACCGAAAATTGGTATGATACAAATTTTATAAAATAACCGGCCGAACTGAACCATTGACACCCCTACCTGGAAAGGACTTCATGTATAGTTTTTTACTGGTGCACTGGTAATGAATAAAATATCTGTTTCACTAAAATAATAATAAAAAATTTGGGCACAACTCAGCTAAATCCATTATTTTCAAGGGGTATTATCACATTATCACTTAGCCCACGCCCGAAATTATTTACATCAGGTTGCTGAAAAAGTGTATAAAATTTGTATAATTTTTGTATATAACATACAATACATATATATATATGTGAGCACGTGATTTTTGCCACGCTTAAATTACTCCTACAAAATTCCTTAGAATTAGGATTTTTCTTTATTATTTGAATTTTTAGGAATTAAATTGCATGATTGTGTGTCTTGTTTGCATTTTGTGTGCATTATACTTGATAGTATGCATTTTTATATTACAAAATAATGAAAATAACAAAAATAGTCCATTTTTGCATTTTATTTGTTAATTGGTGAATTTGTCATGAGTTTACTTTTAAACAGGACTTAATAAATTTTTAGGAATTAATGAGTTTAATTTTTAAAATAAATTAGGTATTTATTTTTATTTTGCATAAAGTTAGAAAAATATAAAAATACAAAATGAGAATAAAATAAATACAAAATAAAAAAAAGGGGAAAGAAAAGAAATCATTGAGAGAGAAATAAAGAGGTTGTCTTAATTGGGCCAGTTTTAATTGATTTTGCCTGGCCCAAATTAAATCCCAATCAAGCCCCAGCCCAAAAGTCACCAACCCGATCCACCCCTGATGTTCCAAACGACACCGTTTGAATGAGGGCAAATCTTGGCCGTCGAGGTCTGTTCATCCAATGGCCAGGAAGTGGGGGTTGCTTGATATTTAATTGTCGGAACCCCACCCCATACCCCCGTCTCATCTCTTTCACTCACCCCCTCTCAAGAAACCCTAGTCCCAGCCGCCACCAATTCCCGCCGGTTCCGGTGGCGGCGCCACCGCAAATCGGCCCCAAAAATACACCCCTAACTCCCTTCGCCCCCCTCTTTCCAACTACGCATTTAGTTTCCCTCGAATCAGTCCCCACCTCCTCGAATCTTCATTTGAAGTTCAGACCCAAAACCCTAATCCTCCCAAATCTGCCTAAAATCACACCCTATAGTCTCTTAGGCACCCTCATCCCTAATCCATAACCAAAATCCCTCAAATCTCGCCAGAACTCGCCAAATTGCGGATCTAGGGTTCATGCGGTTCGAGCTTGGTTTGGGGATTCTTATGGTAGAATGAGTTCTAGTTAATATTATAGGCCTATTTTTGACGAAATAGACATATAATATTAACTGGAACTCAGTTTCAAAAGGCATTCTTATCAAGACTAAATCAGTGAGTTTTCAACTTTCTTTTTTTTTGGTGTTCTTAACCTGAATTTCAGAAATTGTTTGATGTTAGTTAATTTTTGATTTTTGATTCTGTTTTTGATTGTTAAATTTCAGTAACTTTGATGTTAGTATAGTTAATCCCGTTTCAATCTAATTTTAATTATTAAAATTGTTTCTGAGTGGCAGTAATTTGGATATTTTGTTTTGATGGATTCGAATTGTAGTGTAGATAGATTTTGTTTTAGTTTAGTTAGGTGTTTGGCAATGCTGATAAGTAGGATAGTATGCAGGAGTATTAACTTTGCAATTTGATTTTGTTTCCTGTTAATTTTTAGGTTCAAGTCTGTTTTGAGCAATGTTTAATTTTGATCGATTGAATTAACATTTTGTTAGTTTAATTAGTTTAATTTTTTGATTGTTCTTCAATTCAGTATTCAATCCAATTAGGTTTAGGGTTTGGATATAGCTGATTTAGATTCATTATGATTAACCATTGCTAAATTTTTAACTAAGGTAAAAGGGGGCTGGGGGTTATAGCTCACACTAAGGTTAGTAATTTTGGGAGAATTCAAGGGTATTTTGGGCATTGAAAATGGCCCAGTTTTTTAAGGATAATAGTTTAAAGATCCAAACAAGGGTAGTATAGGAATTTCATAGCTAAAAGAACACCCTAGGGCCTTCTAGAAGGGGGCCTTAGTGTAAGTTTTCTGCNTAAAAAATCCTAAATTATTCAAAGTGTGAAACTAAACTAATTAGATAATTATAAAAATTATAAAAAGAAAATTACTTAATCCTAAATTAAAAGAGAAAAAATCAATAAAAGGAAAAAGTATAAAATTGATGCATTTTTTGTGATTTTTCGATTTTTATAAAGCAAATAATTACTAATTAATCCTAAAAATGTAAAGATAAAGCCTAAATGCCATGCATGATATTTTTGGTATTTTTCATGATTTAACTAAAACTTAAACATGCACAAAAATGCAAACAATTAAAAATTCTACAAAAAATCCTAAAATGGCAAATAATTAACAAAAATCTATTTTTCTTGGATTTTATAGGAGTATTTCGTATAGGGCAAAAACCACGTGCTTACAATTTTAATGCAGTAACTTGGGTAACAAGTCATAAAATTAGGGTCTAATAGCCAATTTCTGAAATAAAAAGGGGGGGAAAATAGGAAAATGCTTCCAGAAGCTTCTGCCCCCTTTCTTTGCCTATAAAAGGCAGCCCTAGTGCCTTGATTAAGAAGGTTGGAGAAGTCTGAAAATTCCAAAATCCCTTCCAGCTTCAGCTTCCCCTAAAATTCCCTTCCTCAAGTCTGAAAATTCAAATTTGAACCTCAACACTCAAGAGTCTCAAATTTGAAACCATATAGCTATAGAAACCTTCACTTTAGATCTTAATTTCTGCCCAAAAAACCCAAAAACAACAAAAAACTTTCAAAAAAAAAACTGTTACATTGGAAACCTTAGGATATTTTAGATTTGTAATTGTTGATTTAACTTTCTAGTTCAATATCTGGTTGTTGATTTCTTCTGACTGTTACTGGGTTAATTCAAGTTGATTTGAGGTGTATTCAAGCTTTTTCAAGTTATTTAGGAGTTAAAACCAGTGCTGGGCCATTGATATTGCTGCTGGGTGTACAATTGAGCTTTATACTGCTGTGTGTTGCTGTTTGAACCTGTTTACAGATTCAAATCTGTTGCTGATCCTTTCCTTGCTATCTCCTTGTAATTCCAGGTACATGTCTAGCCTCGAGTGATATATTGAAGCTGTAATCAACTTGTGTGGAAGCTCGATTTATATAGATGGGGTTGTACTTGTCTGGGAACTTGATCAACTTTGTATGACATGTGAAAACATTTATTTGTAGCTTATCCCTCTTCTGTTCGACCTTTAGTATATAGTAGAACTTTGAATTGATTTTGTAATTGAACTCTTGTAATTGGACTGTCTAGCATGGTAGGGATTTGGACTAGGCATTTGATTGTTAAATTGAGTTTGAGGTTGAATCTATAAACTGATATAAGGACTGAAATAGTAAAACTACAAAAAAAATCAATTTATAAGCCCTAATTAGTTTTAGTTTACGCATCATGCCTGTGTTGAAAACAGTCCAAAACAAGCGAATTGCAATTTGATTTCGGCATTTATATCCAGCTTTATATTAATTGGTGATTTAGGAGATGTTGGTGTCTTGTTTTTTTTAGCTCTCCACATGTAGCATTACAAATATTAAAAATAAAACAAACCAGAATTGGAGAATTACAATTAGCGTGTTTTTTTGTGAATTTAGTCATCCAATTGGCATTACATTTGGGCTCACTATGAGCCCACCTCTCTCCACCATCGAACAGGCTTGGCCCTGGAGAAATGCAATCACAGATACAATTAAACTCCTGGGCCAACTCCTAGAGGCCCAACGCAGGCAGTCTCTTATAAGACTGGTAAGTCACATGATCAGGCCAAAATTCCAAGGCCAGGATTAGGAGCTGAGTTACGCATCCTTGGCATTACATTGGGCCAAGTCTTAAAAAATTTAAATGCTTGAAGTCAACAATCTTTTTTAAAGATTACGTAGGAATACGGGGATTAGTTTGCAAATATAAATTTAGGCTTCGAATTAGGTGGCGGGTTCAAATTAAGAGGGTCCCCCCTTTTGTTTGAATTCGGACTTGAATTCGAGGCCCGAATTTATAAATGTAAATTAATGAGGCCCTTCAGAGACACAAATGAATAGAAAATCTTAGTTTGCTTTAGGTTGGCCCTTTAATAAAAATGAGACGAGCCTCGCCGAAAAAACATATAATTTGCGGGGCCTCAATAAGTGCTTCTACTAAATTCTTAGCATTCGGAGCGTGCCGTTTAGCGAATTTCACGGCCCTTCCAAAGTTTGAAAAGACGCTAGCCACTTTAGGAGCGCTTTTAATAATTGTACCTTCTTAAATACGGGTGTGCATTTCATGCGACCCAAATCCAAATCCCAAAACGTTGAATAAGAAGGTGGTCGAGGGAATCCGGGTGCATTTCATGTGACGTGATCCAAAAACACGTTCTTAAACGACGGTTCACTTCATAAATACTAACTTAAAAGGCGTAAATAATCTGAATTGCGCTATAGGTTGGAACGTGTATTAAAATCAGATTTTAGCCATTTATAATAATTTAAGCGACCGTGCTAGAACCACGGGATCCGGGGGTGCTAACACCTTTCCCTGGGTCAAACAGAATTCCTTATTTAGAATTTCTGGTTCCAGACTCCAATTGGGAAGTCGAACTTTTCCTCGACTTGGGATTCAAGTTAAACCGGTGACTTGGGACACCAAAAGCCAATCCTAAGCCAAGTGGCGACTCTAAAAATAAATACATAATCCTTTCGAATAATGTCACTTTAAATGGAAAAACTCCTTATACATTATCCTTCGGGGTAGTGTGTAAAAAGGAGGTGTGACAGCTCTGGCGACTCTGCTGGGGAAACGAACCCAGAATTTCGATTCAGGGTTCAAGAAATTCGAGCTTAGTACAATTGTTATATTTGGCTTTATCTGATTTTTCTACATGTTCCATGCTATATGTGCTAAATGTTTTACCGCTTTGATATTTGTTGAAATTGTATATATAAACTGTTACGAATCCCTTCCCCTCTCTGAGTCTTCTACATCATGGAGAAGGGTGCACTTCATGTAGCTTCTCTTCTGTTTAGAGTCTTTTCCCATTTAGAACGAGGTTTGGATAAGTTGCTAAGCCGGCGGAGCTTCTGTATCCCCGGTACGCTGCCTCCCCCTCGGCCCGAGTTGTCCGCTCGGGTAAGCCAGGTCTAGACCAATAAACCTAGGGTTTAAAACCTAGAAGAACAAAACCTCATGCCGGATCCCTAGTAGGACGCTTGTTTGCATCATGTGCATTTGACTTAGAGGACTCAACACAGGGGTTGGGTCCGTCTAGGACAAGTGACCTGAAATAATGGACCATCCTGATGCATCTTACGTGCTACTTGCGCATTTATTTGCTCGGCTTTGCATGTTGACCGGCTTGTCTAAATGAGTGAAGTATGAAAATAAGCAGTGTCAGGACTAAGTGAGGGTGACCATTTGTTGTGAAAAACCAATATCCCAGTAGTGCCAAAATGCTGCCGGATTTTTGAGAAAATGAAAGAAAAAGAAGAAAAGTAGTTTTTTTAGTTTGTTTTGCTTACCGATGGAAAAGAAAAACAAAAAAAAGAGTTTTATTTTTAAATTAGTTTGTTTATTTGCCACTGAACAAGAAAACATAAAAAATGAATTGTGCTTTCAGAAGTAGTGTATTTGCCAACAAAAACAAAAGAGTCCTATTTTCAAAAATAGTTAGGTTTATTTGCCCGAACTACGCTGGTTTGATTCTCACCGGATGTGAGATACGTAGGCAACCCTCATCGGGTCCAACCTCCCTTTTTGCAAAAATAGCCAAAAAATGTCAAATTTAATTTTGTGTCATAAATAAGTCGGGTGATGCCATTCTTGTCTAAAATAAGCCGAATATCCTCAAAAGGACGCCGGAAGGCCGTTTTTGCAAGAACAGCCACCCTGAGTCATATTTTAAATGGTTTGCGGGCACAGCCTTAAAATTTTCCCCCAGAAATGCTGAAAGGCCGTATTTGCAAATCCAAGTCCTGTTTCCTAAATAAAGAATTTTTGTAAAATAAATCATTAAAGTCCCCTAAATAAATGTGCAGGATGAATTCAAGCAACATCGAAACCTTCTCAGTCTGAGCGAGATCCCTTTGAAACTCCACATGTGGTGGCATGACTTGGGAAAAGGAAGCAGAGATACTATGGTCAAAAGTTTGGGCGGTCTCGTAGATTTATTAAACATCAAACCAAGGAAGGATATCATTGAGGCACTAATGCCATTTTGGGACCCGACTCGTAATGTATTCCGGTTTTCAAATTTTGAACACACACCTACATTAGAAGAGATCGCCGGATACGCAGGTCTCAATGGGAACCTCCGAGGTAGATACCCATTGGCCCCACGATCGGTAACCCTTCATAGGTTCTTGGATTTGTTGAACATTAGCCGAGATATTCAAGACCCGCACCTGGCGAAAGGGTGTTGTACATTGCATTTCTTATATCACCGGTATGGTAACCCCAAAGGTCTCGAGGAACCCAACACAGGATTAACACATGCTGGGAATAAAGATAAATGGGAAGCCCGACGGGGATTAGCCTTCATGGTAGCCTTTTTGGGAGTGGTAATCTGTCCAAGAAAAGATGGTCACATAGACCTTGGCCTAGTAAGGATGCTAGATGTTGCCATGAAAAAACCTACTAGCACAGTGGTTCCCCTGATTGTAGCAGAAATGTACCGAGCTCTGACCAAATGTCGGGAAGGGGAGAAGTTCTTTCAAGGTTGCAATTTGCTCTTGCAATTGTGGATACAGGAACACCTCTGTCACCGCACAGGCTATGTGAACTACGGTTTAACCGGGTTGAGTTATATTGCAGAATTCGAGACCCAGGTGACAGGTATTGAGTTCCTTGAGGGTACTGAGGCCTGGTCGTCATGTTTAAGATCCCTCACCGCAGATAAAGTTGAATGGGCTTATGGATGGCTTCCTGCTACTGAAGCTGTATACACATCAGCAGAGGTCCCTTATATTCTTTTGATGGGTATTCGAAACATTCAGCCCTATGCTCCTTATCGAGTTTTGCGACAATTTGGAAGATTCCAGACGGTGCACAATGATGAAGACCTGAGTGGGCAAGTCATCGAGTTAGGCCCGAAAGCTGCATTCCCTGAAGGCAGAATCCGAAAGATATGGAATGAGTGCAGGTACCTTGAGCCTCAGACTATAGTACAGGACCGAGCCAGAGGTGAGGTAGATCCCAAATACTTGGTCTGGTTTGGTAAAAGATTTCAAATTTCTGAGAGACCTGCCAAAAGGCCACATGTACAACAATTTACTAACGAAGCCCAGGTGCAATGGGATTGGTTGGCCAAGGAAAAGGAGTACAGGACCCGAATAGGAGCATTGGAAAAACAGGTTCAGGAGCTTCGATTTGAAAACAGCCTGCAAGCCGTAGCTGATGAAGGTGATAAAAAGAAGTTGGCCCAGGAGAATGAAGCTCTCAAGGCCCAAATCTAGCAAATGAAAATAGATGTCAGGAATCGAGAAAGAAGTCTATCTGACGAGAGATTGATAAAAGGGTTAAAGAAGCAAGTCCTGGACTGTCAGGAAGAATTGGGAAAATCTGAGGGAAACATGGCAAGACATCGGGCACAATGGGCAAAGAAGACTGAGGAAAGAGCCCAGTTCGTACAACAAATGAGGAGAAACTATGGGGGAACCATTGCTAACATGAAAATAAAAATGAATACTCTTGAAGAAAAGGCAGCTCGGCGGGACAAAGAATTTCAGGCCGAAAGGGAACAGTGCTATGGGTTAATCGCTGAGATGGAAAAGGAAATAAAATTGTTACAAGACCTTCACTTCCAGGATTCTCAGGTGCTAGAGGCTCGTACCCAACAGATAAG
>NW_017672017.1:140560-214876 GCF_001879085.1 Nicotiana attenuata
GACCTATGTATGTTCCCGCATGTACATTTGCCGTCAGGGTTCAAAACACTAAAATTCGAGAAGTATGACGGACACGGTGACCCCATTGCTCACTTGAAGAAGTAATGCAATCAGTTACGGGGAGCCGGTGGTAAAGAAGAATTGTTGATGGCATATTTCGGGGAAAGCTTAATGGGCATCGCTTCAGAGTGGTATATGGACCAAGATGTCTCGCATTGGCATATTTGGGACGATCTGGCCCGAGACTTTGTTCGACAATTTCAGTAAAACATAGACATCGCGCCAGACAGGAACTCCTTGGCGAATCTAAAGAAAAAGCCTTCAGAAAGTTTCCGTGAATATGCAATTAAGTGGCGCGAACAGGCGTCAAGAGTGAAGCCTCCGATGGATGAGGTAGAGATGGTCACTGTTTTCCTTCAAGCCCAGGAAGCAGACTATTTTCAGAATATGATGTCCGCCATGGGCAAGCCCTTCGCAGAGGCAATAAAAATCGGAGAGATGGTAGAGAATGGGCTAAAAACGGGTAGAATCTTGAGCCAGTCAGCCATAAGAGCAACCTCCCAAGCCATCCAAGGCGGGTCTGGAGGAATGGCCAAAAGCAAAAAGAAAGAAGAAACAGTGATGGCAGCATCAGGAGGAAGAAGATACCGGGCTCCTAGACCGGTATTCTCTGAAAGAACCCCTCAACACTACTATCCTCATATTGGTATGGCTTACCCTTCCCCACTTTATGCTGTCATGAATGCTCAACCCTTCGGCCGACCGCAACCACAAGCTAACCGAAATCCACCTCCATTCCAAAGAAATAAACTTCCTCACCAGAACTAATATAATCCCCGACCACCACAAAATAACTTCCGCCCTCGGGAACCACCCAGACGACCAAATTTTACGCCGATTGGTGAACCTTACTCCAGTTTGTTCCTGAAACTCGTCCAGATGAATCTGCTGCAGCCTATTCCCCAAAATAGACAGAACCCGGAATCTCCAGCTTATCAACGAGGGGTCCATTGTGCCTACCATTCAGGAGCTGAAGGGCATAGTACTGATAAGTGCTGGACATTGAAGAAAGTTGTGGAAGATTTGATTGAACAACGGAAAATAGTGTTGAGGGATGAAGAAGCCCCGAATGTGACTAATAACCCGTTGCCCGCTCACAACAACGGGCCGATAATCAGTATGATTTGTGAAGACAGGGAGTTTGATCCGGCTTTGAAAGCCATAATTGCTATTGCCGATGCAGAAAAGAAACCCAAGGTACCCCCGAAGCACGGAAAAGGGGAGAAGAAGAATAAAACTGTAAAAACTGAGCCTGAGAAGAAACCTGAGACAAAAGTAGAAACGGACTCTCCTAAGAACGGAATTCTCTATATTCCGCGAGGAAGCCAAGAAAAACCATTAGTTGTCAGTGCTCCAAGGAAGTTTGAAGTAAAAAAGGAAATGCAAATATACGTACCGAAAGGAGCTTATGTAGTACGGGGGACAATTAAACCGCCTCGGCTGAATGAGCCAGTGGTTATTGGACGCGTACCACAGAAGCCAATGACAGACCCCTCTGCAGTGCCATGGAACTATCAGCAAACAGTGGTCACATACAAGGGCAAATAAATTTCGGGGGAACTTCCAGGGAAAATCTCTGTTGAGAAATATTCGAATGTACAGGAAGTAAATAATGCCGCTCGAAAGCGTTTTCCGTCCAAGAAGCTAGTGAGTGCTGATGAAGCAGAAGCCTTCTTCCAGAAAATGAAGATGCCTGATTATGAAACAGTGGATCAACTAAGGAAATATCCTGAACTGGTGTCCCTGCTATCATTGGTGACGAAATCCTCCGAACATCAGAAAATCTTGATGAAAACTTTGAATGAGGCGTACGTGACAATTGAAACTTCAGTCGAGCAGCTCGAAAGGATGGCAGAAAGGTTCTTCGCCATCAATCAACTCTCTTTTAGTAAAAATGACTTGCCTCCGGAAGGCGCAACTCACAACAAAGCCTTGCATCTGACTGTCAAGTGTGAAAGTTATTATGTCAAGCGAGTCATGGTGGATGGAGGCTCGGGGGTTGACATCTGCCCGCTCTCCACATTGCAAAGGATGGAAATCGGGACAGGAAGGATTCGTCCGAATAATGTTTGTGTGAGAGCTTTTGATGGTATTAAGAGGGATACCATCGGTGAAATTGATTTGATATTGACCATAGGTCCGGTAGAGTTCGAGGTAACCTTCCAGGTGTTGGACATGGATACATCTTATAATTTTCTCTTGGGAAGGCCCTGGATCCATGCTGCAGGAGCTGTGCCCTCTACCCTCCACCAAATGGTAAAATTCGAGTATGAAGACCAGGAAATCGTGGTCCACGGAGAAGACGAGCAGTCCATTTATCGTGACCCATCTATCCCATGTTTGGAGGCGAGGGAAGGAAGTGAGCATATTGTTTATCAAGCCTTTGAAATTGTGGTAGCAGATCAGCATGAGGAGGAAAATCCTTGTCCTCAGCCTTTCCTGTCTAATGCTTCAATCATGGTGGCCAGAGAAATGATTAGACACGGTTTCAAGCCAGGAAAAGGGTTGGGAAAAGCTTTACAAGGAATATCTGAGCCGGTAACTCTACCCACAGCAGAAAAGTTTTTCGGAATAGGCTTCCACCCTACCCCAGATGATGAGAAATGGGCCGAGGAAAGAAAGAAAGAAGGATGGGTTCTGTCACAACCATTGCCACATCTCTATGATACTTTTGTCAAGCCTAAGTATAGCAAAGAAGAGGACGATGAGGTGTTCACAGCTGAGGAAATCGAAGATATATGTGGAGCTATGAGACAAATGCTTTTTGAAACCAACATGGTTCAGCCAGGGGAAGGGACTAGCACCGCTGAGGTGCTCTATATGGGACCAGATGCTAAACTCCTAAAACTGGAAGGCTACGCCATTCCCGATCAGGCGGGAGTCCCGGTAGACTAGCCCTGTCACCTTCTCTGCATCCCGAGTTATTTCAGGGTGTAACTCGGATGTTTCTTTTAGTTTCTTGTCTTTAAATTCCTGAATGTAAACCCTGTTATCTTTCCAATTCCAAGAAATGAAATCAATATTTCATCGTCCATCTTTCTTTTATTTCTAATTCTGGTTATTTTTCCTTTTTCATCTTTTCTTTTCAGTTATAATAATGCGGCTTTAAATAACATGACATGCTTGCGGACTTCATGCCCAGACTCAAATACGCTGTCTAATTGTGAAATAATGAATCAAGAACCGGAATATGATGAAGAAGAGGCTTTTAGGGAAATAAACCGAGAATTGGAACAATTTGAGAACAAACCTAAGCCAAATATGAATGACACTGAACCGGTTAATTTGGGAACTGTCGAAGAAATAAGGGAAACCAAAATAAGCATTCTCACAGATGAGCAAACTCGAGATGCAATAATCCAACTCCTATTCGAATTTAAAGATGTGTTTGCTTGGTCGTATGACGACATGCCAGGACTGAGTATGGATCTAGCAGTGCACAAATTGCCAATTTACCCTAATTGTCCTCCAGTACAGCAAAAGCAAAGGAAGTTTAAAACTGATATCAGTGATAAGATCAAAGAAGAGATCACAAAATAGTTGAAGGCGGGGGTAATACGAGTGGTCCGATATACTACATAGCTAGCCAATGTGGTTCCAGTGCCAAAGAAAGACGGGAAAACCCGGGTGTGTGCGGACTACCGAGATTTGAATAGGGCAAGTCCCAAAGACAATTTCCCATTACCTAACATTCACATCCTTGTTGATAACTGCGCCAAACATGAAATACAGTCCTTCGTGGATTGCTACGCAGGATATCATCAGGTGTTGATGGATGAAGAAGATGCCGAGAAGATAGCTTTCACTACACCCTGGGGTACCTACTGTTATCGGGTCATGCCATTTGGGCTGAAGAATGCTGGGGCAACCTACATGAGAGCCATGACTACCATTTTCCACGATATGATGCATCAAGAAATAGAGGTGTATGTGGATGATGTAATCATTAAGTCCCGAACTCAGAGTGACCACGTGCGAGATTTGAGAAAGTTCTTCGAACGGCTGTGCAAGTACGATCTGAAGTTGAATCCAGCTAAATGTGCCTTCGGAGTCCCATCAGGCAAGCTCCTGGGTTTCATAGTCAGCAGGAGAGGTATTGAGTTAGATCCAACAAAGATAAAGGCCATTCGAGATTTACCTCCTCCAAGAACTAAGAAGGATGTGATGAGCTTATTGGGCAGGTTAAACTATATTAGTCGATTCATCGCTCAACTGACTACCACCTGTGAGCCCATATTCAAACTGTTGAAGAAAGATGCGGCAATCAAATGGACATCCGAATGTCAAGAGGCCTTCGACAAAATCAAGGAATATTTGTCAAATCCTCTAGTATTGGTCCCACCGGAGCATGGGCGACCTCTCTTCTTGTATCTGACAGTGTTGGAAAATTCTTTTGGCTGTGTTCTCGGGCAGCATGATATAACCGGAAGAAAAGAGCAGGCAATTTACTATCTGAGCAAGAAGTTCACCAGCTACGAGGCCAAATACACTTTGTTGGAAAGAACATGCTGCGCTCTGACGTGGGTCGCTCAAAAGTTGAGACATTATCTTCAAGCCCACACCACCTATCTAATAACCAGGTTGGATCCTTTGAAATACATATTCCAGAAACCGATGCCCACTGGGAGGCTAGCAAAATGGCAAATCTTGCTCACTGAATTTGACATAGTCTATGTTACTCGCACGGCAATGAAGGCCCAGGCGTTGGCAGATCATTTGGCTGAAAACCCGGTTGACGAGGAATACCAACCATTAAGCACCTATTTCCCGGATGAGGAGGTAAATTCAGTAGAAGCCATTTCTGAGGACACTCGTGCTTGGAAAATGTTCTTTGATGGAGCAGTAAATGCAAGAGGTGTAGGCATTGGGGCAATCTTGATATCACCCAATGGTCAGCACTACCCAGCTACAGCTAGGCTCCGATTCTTTTGCACAAACAATACGGCTGAATACGAAGCCTGCATCATGGGCATGAATATGGCAATTGACCAAGATGTTGAAGATTTATTGATCATGGGGGAATCTGATTTGATTATCCGGCAAGCCCAGGGAGAGTGGGAGACTCGAGATGTTAAGCTCGTTCCCTATCGACAGCATGTGGAAGATCTCACCAAACGCTTCAAGTCGATAGAATTCAGGTATATCCCTCGGTGTCACAATGAACTAGCCGATGCACTCGCCACTCTAGCTTCAATGCTGCCTTACCCAGGCAATGCCCATATTGACCCTCTGGAGATTCAAATCAAAGAAAAGCACGGGTATTATAATACGGTCGAGGTGGAACCCAGCATTCAGCCATGGTATCATGATATCAAGAGATTTCTGAAAACACAAGAATACCCTGAGCAAGCCACTGGAGATCAGAAGAGGACCATTAGACGACATGCGAGCGGTTTCTTCTTAAGCGGTGATGTTTTGTATAAAAGGACACCGGACCTCAACTTGCTAAGATGTGTTGATGCCGAGGAAGCCGGAAGAATTATGCATGAAGTGCACGCAGGAGTATGCGGACCTCATATGAATGGTTATGTGTTGGCAAAGAAAATTCTGCGAGCCGGGTATTACTGGATAACTATGGAAAAGGACTGTTTCAGCTTTGTTCGAAAATGCCATCAATGTCAGGTGCACGGTGACTTGATTCATGCGCCTCCAACAGANAATGGGTTGAGGCCATCACTCTCAAGTCGGTCACCAAGAAAGCTGTGGTAGACTTTGTGCACTCCAATCTCATTTGCCGTTTTGGCATTCTTGCAACTATCATTACCGAAAATGCTGCAAACTTGAACAGTCGTCTGATGGGAGAGGTATGTGAACAATTCAAGATAACGCATAGAAACTCTACTCCTTATCGGCCAAAAGCCAACGGTGCCGTCGAAGCAGCAAATAAGAACATCAAGAAGATTTTGAGAAAGATGATTCAAAGCTCCAGGCAATGGCATGAAAAGCTACCTTTCGCATTACTCGGGTATCGTACCACAGTACGTACATCAATTGGAGCGACACCGTACTTGTTGGTTTACGGTACTGAAGCAGTCATACATGTAGAAGTAGAAATTCCTTCACTTCGGATAATCGTTGAAGCGAAGGTTGAGGACAGTGAGTGGGTTAAGACCCGACTAGAGCAATTGTCATTAATTGATGAAAAACGGATGGCCGCAGTTTGTCACAGGCAGTTATACCAACAAAGAATGGCCCGCGCCTATAACAAGAAAGTGCGTCCCAGGAATTTTGAAGTGGGACAGCTGGTACTCAGACGCATTCTCCCTCATCACCATGAAGCAAAAGGGAAGTTTGCCCCTAATTGGAAAGGTCCATACATAATCCGAAAGATATTGCCAAGAGGAGCACTGCATCTGGGAGACATCGAAAGAAATGACCCTGAAACAGCAGTCAATGCAGATGCAGTCAAAAGGTACTATGTCTAGGCCTCTTGCGATGATGGCTTTTGTGCAATTGAGATGACGAAGGCTTCCTTTCTCGCTACCCAAATACTATTAACTCTTCGTAAACCCATTTGAGCCGGTTACCCTTCTTTGGCTACCCTCTTTCGAACCCGAAAGTATTATCAAAAAAAAAAAAGAAAATATGATGAAAAAAAAGAAAAAAAAGAATAGAAAAGAAAAGAAACAGAAAAGAGAAAAAAAAGGAAAAAAATAAACAAAAAGCAAAAACAAAAACAAAAATTTGTTTTCCCCGAACTACGTTTGGCTTGATTCCGAAAGGATACGTAGGCAGCCTCTCGCTGAGGTTCAGTCACACCAAAACAAAAATCCCAATTTCCCCAAAAGATGAAACTGGGGCAGATGATATAATGCTTCGGCCATGAATCTGCCGAAATGGTTCCAAAGTTGTAGTTACGCCCAAAATCCTTTTTACCCCAAAACCTTGTCCAAGTCCTTCCGATCAATTGGAAAAGGCATGGGAGTGGCAAACGTCATTGTTGGAATCTGACACAATGCAAATTGAGAGAAATAAAATGAGAGAGTCTTATCGGTGAAAACCTTCGGGCACCATAAGGCGATGGTGAGTAGAGAAACTGAAAATGAGAGAGTCCTCTTAGTGAAAACTCGCAAAGAGCACTATCGGGCGACGGTGAGAAGAGAAATGAGAGAGGTCGATTGGCGAAAAACCGCAAAGGGCGCTGTCGGCTGAAGAGAAGACATCTCACCACTAAAGGAGTCCTGGCAAGGTTCCTTGGTTTTGAAATACTAATCAATGGGTTCACAAGAAGCCGGAAAGTTTGTGTAGGTCGGGCATCCAGTCCAAGAAGCATGTCATGTCCATTTGAAGCCAGCATGCACACCCCAGATAAGTCCTTTTTTTCCCCGAAAGGGACGCTTCTTTTTAAACTCATATGCTTGCCTTTTTGCATACCTTTTCTTTGAATCCCTTTCAGTTTAACTCTGATTCCGTAACTAGTACAAAGAAAAAGGTGGCAGGACCGGCTTCATAGGGCTCCGCCTGGTCAGAGTCGAAGAAAATGCCCAGCCTCAGCGAGTGCGTCAGGCCGATCCCTACTGACCATAGTGTTTGATGCTTTCGAAGCAAAAACATTGGAGAAAAGGAAGACAAAGGCAAAGGTCCCAAGGGCGGAATAAAGTAAAAAGGCTAGAGCCCACACGGGCGAGTCATCATGAAGTCCTAAGGCTGAACCCGGTCGGTTTGAAAAGAGATTCACCCTCAAGGCAAACGAGTAGCAAAGTTCTTAACGGACATGGGGCCAGGATCAAGCAATTGAGATGATCAAGGCCACAAAAACAACCACCGTTTCAAACTAACAAATTGTTCTTTGTTGAAAACAGGTCTAATTCAAAGCAACCGTGCAAGAAGCAGGTGCAATCCAAAAGGAAATGAAATGTGCAAGCGCTGAAACAGCTTTGCAGCAAGAAAACAACCAAAAAGGAAGTTTCCCCCCAAATTCTTTCATGCGTTTTGCTAAATAAAAGGAAAACATATAAAGAGGAAAATAAAAGAAAAAGAAAGAAGAAAGGAAATAAAAATGAAAATCCCAAAAGAAAACAAATCATGGTAGCATAGGATCCCATTCCTTAAATATCCCGGCCAAAAAACCGAGGATCTCCCTGGCATAACCCAAGGAGCCTTTTCTTTCCAAATCCCGGCCAAAAAAATCGAGGAGCTTTTTCTTTCCAAATCCCGGCCAAAAAATCGAGGATCTCCCGGCCAAAAAAAAACCGAGGATCTCCCGGCCAAAAAACTGAGGAGCTTTTTCTTTCCAAATCCCGGCCAAAAAACCGAGGATCTCCTGGCCAAAAAAAACCGAGGAGCCTTTTCTTTCAAAATCCCGGCCAAAAAACCGAGGATCTCCCAGCCAAAAAACCGAGGATCTCCCTGGCAAAACCCAAGGAGCTTTTTATTTCCAAACCCCGACCAAAAACCGAGGATCTCCCTAGCAAAACCCAAGGAGCCTTTTCTTTCTGAATCCCAGCCAAAAAATCGAGGATCTTTTTTCTTTCCATCCCGGCAAACCCGAGGACCCTTTTCCTTTTCCGGCATAACCCGGTCATTTTCCAACATAACCTGGATTCATTCACAAGGATACACAATCCTGATTTGATTGCTTAGATATGAGTCACAGCTAACTCACGAGATTTTCCTAGTGAAAACTGGGGCAGAAAAATTTCGTTCGTTCGTTTGTTTTGGTATCTTAAACAGGTTGACCTCAAGACATAGGGTGCGAGATGACCGATGGAATGAGTCTCAATCCAGAATCAAGAAAAGAAGAAAAGAACAAAAAGAGATGAACTCAAATGTGAAGCAAGCAAGGGCGCAGATTGCTCAAAACCTGATTGAAGTCACAAGCTCCACTGATCCTGTTTTGACCCAATGCTGCATGAAGAAGTAAACACCTACAACTTGCGAGCATCAAGACTCAGATTGAAGTCCACAGCAAAATCAACTAAGACTCAAGATCAAGTTTCAAGAGAATTATAGATAGGATTCTTATAACTCATAGTTGATAGGCATAGCTAGCTTAGCTTTGATTTTCCTTTTTGGTGTAATAAGGAGGTCAGCAAGCAGTAGCAGCAACAGCAGCAGTGAAATTCATAGCTCCTAGTAGTCCCAGCTACCAAACTTTCCAGAACTACACTAACCTGATTCCTTTATAGCAAAGGATATGTAGGCAACCTTTGAAGCAGGGTTCGGTCAGACGGTTTTCAAAATGCTTCTCATGGAGTACTGAGCAGGCAAAAATCCTTCATGGTGCTCATTTATCTTTGCCCGAAAACCCTTTGTGTCTTCGAGCAAAGAGGGCAGCTGTGAGCACGTGATTTTTGCCACGCTTAAATTACTCCTACAAAATTCCTTAGAATTAGGATTTTTCTTTATTATTTGAATTTTTAGGAATTAAATTGCATGATTGTGTGTCTTCTTTGCATTTTGTGTGCATTATACTTGATAGTATGCATTTTTATATTACAAAATAAAGAAAATAACAAAAATAGTCCATTTTTGCATTTTATTTGTTAATTGGTGAATTTATCATGAGTTTACTTTTAAATAGGACTTAATCAATTTTAGGAATTAATGAGTTTAATTTTTGAAATAAATTAGGTCTTTATTTTTTATTTTGCATAAAGTTAGAAAAATATAAAAATACAAAATGAGAATAAAATAAATACAAAATAAATAAAAAAGGGGAAAGAAAAGAAAGCATTTAGAGGGAAATAAAGAGATTGACTTAATTGGGCCAGTTTTAATTGATTCTGTCTGGCCCAAATTAAACCCCAATCAAGCCCCAGCCCAAAAGTCACCAACCCGGTCCACCCCTGATGTTCCAAACGACATCGTTTGAATGAGGGCAAATCCTGGCCGTCGGGTCTGTTCATCCAACGGCCAGAAAGTGGGGGTTGCTTGATATTTAATTGTCGGAACCCCACCCCATACTCCCGTCTCATCTCTTTCACTCACCCCCTCTCAAGAAACCCTAATCCCAGCCGCCACCAATTCCCACTGGCTCCGGTGGCGGCGCCACTGCAAATCGGCCCCAAAAATACACCCCTAACTCCCCTCGCCCCCCTCTTTCCAACTACGCATTTAGTTTCCCTCGAATCAGTCCCCACCTCCTCGAATCTTCATTTGAAGTTCAGACCCAAAACCCTAATCCTCCCAAATCTACCTAAAATCACACCTTATAGTCTCTTAGGCACCCTCATCCCTAATCCATAACCAAAATCCTTCAAACCTCGCCAGAACTCGCCAAATTGCGAATCTAGGGTTCATGCGGTTCGAGCTTGGTTTGGGGATTCTTAAGGTCGAATGAGTTCTAGTTAATATTATAGGCCTATTTTTGACGAAATAGACATATAATATTAACTGGAACTCAGTTTCGAAAGGCATTCTTATCAGGACGAAATCAGTGAGTTTTCAACTTTCTTTTCTTTTTTTTTTTTTTGTGTTCTTAACCTGAATTTCAGTAATTATTTGATGTTAGTTAATTTTTGATTTTTGATTCTGTTTTTGATTGTTAAATTTCAGTAACTTTGATGTTAGTATAGTTAATCCTGTTTCAATCTAATTTTAATTATTAAAATTATTTCTGAGTGGCAGTAATTTGGATATTTTGTTTTGATGGATTCGAATTGTAGTGTAGATAGATTTTATTTTAGTTTAGTTAGGTGTTTGGCAATGCTGATAAGTAGGATAGTATGCAGGAGTATTAACTTTGCAATTTGATTTTGTTTCCTGTTCAAGTCTGTTTTGAGCAGTGTTTAATTTTGATCGATTGAATTAACATTTTGTTAGTTTAATTAGTTTAATTTTTTGATTGTTCTTCAATTCAGTATTCAATCCAATTAGGTTTAGGGTTTGGATATAGCTGATTTAGATTCATTATGATTAACCATGGCTAAATTTTTAACTAAGGTAAAAAGGGGCTGGGGGTTATAGTTCACACTAAGGTTAGTAATTTTGGGAGCATTCAAGGGTATTTTGGGCATTGAAAATGGCCCAGTTTGTTAAGGATAGTAGTTTCAAGACCCAAACAAGGGTAGTATAAGAATTTCATAGCTAAAAGAACACCCTAGGGCCTTCTAGAAGGGGGCCTTAGTATAAGTTTTCTGCATTTTTGTCACACCTCCTTTTTTACACACCTACCCCGAAGGATAATGTATAAGGGAGTTTTTTCATTTAAAATGACATTATTCGAAATGGGATTATTTATTTATTTTTAGAGTCGTCACTTGGGAAAGGATTGGGTTTTGGTGTCCCAAGTCACCGATTTAATTTAAATCCCAAATCGAGGAAAATTTCGACTTCCCAATTGGAGTCTGCGAACCAGAAATTTTGAATAAGGAATTCTGTTGACCCGAGGGAAGGTGTTAGGCACCCTCGGACCCCGTGGTTCTAGCACGGTCGCTTAAATTATTATAATTGGCCTATTATCTGATTTTAATACATGTTTTAAACCTATTGTGCATTTTTAAATTATTTACCGCTTTTAATTAATTTTAAGGAAAATTGAACGTCGTCTAAAACATGTCTTTGGATCGCGTCACATGAAATACACCCGCAATCCGAAACACATTTTATTCAACGTTTTAGGATTTTGATTTGGGTCACATGAAATGCACACCCGAGTTTAGGAAGATAATATTATTAAAAGACGCGCCTAAAGCAACTAACGCTTTGTTAACTTTGCGAGAGCCATGGAAAATTCACTAATGGCACACCTCGAATCATTTCATAGGGTGTTTGAGCTAAACTTTTGAGGGCACTAAATTATGGAGCTTAATTGGTATTCTCCTCAAATGTTAACAGAAAGCAAAAGCACTATGATTCTCTACTATGGGAAACAGAGCAAATATAGTACTGCCTCACTATTTCTTCAACGTTTCTTCCTATAAATGCTCAAAGGAAAATTAAGACTACAAATCTACAATCAGATATTTAGCCACTTTAAGTGCAATAGTATAAGCAAGCTATGGCAGAATTAACATCAACTAAATTCACTTGGTTACAGTTCAACGCTAGATCAGCAAAAGATAATGCCTTTCAAGTTGCTCTATTCACCGCAAGGAAGCATGGAAAATACATGAGCTATTACATGGTGAATTCAACTATATCCTGTAATATAATGCTAAGCAAATCTTATTTTATATCTTCGTCTATTTTAGAGGGAAAGGTTTTACAACACCTTTTATAGTACTTCTGAAANCAGATACAATTAAACTCCTGGGCCAACGCCTAGAGGCCCAACGAAGGCAGTCTCTCATAAGACTGGTAATTCACATGATCAGGCCAAAATTCCAAGGCCAGGATTAGGAGCTGAGTTACGCATCCTTGGCATTACATTGGGCCAAGTCTAAAAAAATTCAAATGCTTGAAGTCAACAATCTTTTTTAAAGATTACGTAGGAATACGGGGATTAGTTTGCAAATATAAATTTAGGCTTCGAATTAGGTGGCGGGTTCAAAATAAGAGGGTCCCCCCTTTTGTTTGAATTCGGACTTGAATTCGAGGCCCGAATTTATAAATGTAAATTAATTAGGCCCTTCAGAGACACAAATGAATAGAAAATCTTAGTTTGCTTTAGGTTGGCCTTTAAATAAAAAATGAGACGAGCCTCGCCGAACAAAACATATAAATTGCGGGGCCCTCATTAAGTGCTTCTACTAAAATTCTTAGCATTCGGAGCGTGCCGTTTAGCGAATTTCACGGCCCTTCGCAAAGTTGAAAAGACGCTAGCCACTTTAGGCGCGCTTTTAATAATTTTATCTTCTTAAATACGGGTGTGCATCAGGGCAATGATACTAGTACCATCTCTAAGAAGGAACCCTATCCTTCTGAGAGGGATGAGGAAAAATGGGGAATCAGTAAACATGAACCTAAACCAATCAATGAATCACCCAACTAACTTCATCATTTGGAATGTAAGGGGAGGAATAATGATAACTTCAAAAGAAATCTTAGAGAAATGTTAGACACTCACCGGCCATGCATGTTGACTTTACTAGAAACTAGAATGGCAAACCACGAGCAGATGCTGGATGATTTTGGCTTCTCGGAGCTGATAGAGGTTCCAGCAGAGGGTCAATCAGGTGGCATGGTCATTATGTGGAATCATGAGGTGGTCACTGTCCATAACTTCACCCGTTGGAACCAAGAGATTCATGCAACAATTGAGGTACTTCCTATACGTAAAACTTGGCTATTTTCTTCTATTTACGCTAGTACTAACTGCCAACATAGGAATATTATATGGGATAATCTAGAAAACATATATAACAATTACAAAGGTCCTTGGATGTTAGGAGGTGACTTTAATGACATCTTAAGCTCAAACGAAAAATTTGGGGGAAGACCTATCAATAACAGTAGGGCAGACTTTCTACTATCAAAAATTAGCAAGTGTAACCTTAAAGATATGGGTTACAAAGGGTGTAAATATACATGGTCAAACCATAGACATAGAAATAAAGGTCTCATTATGAAAAGATTAGACAAAGTCTTAGGTAATGAGGAATGCTGTGAATTATTTCCTAATTGCTCTATAGTCCATCTACCAAAAACTTATTCTGACCATAATCCCATCTTAGTAGAACTAATTCCTAGAAATAGACAAGGCCATTCTCAACCCTTCCGTTTAGAAACTTATTGTTTTAGACATCTGGAATTCACAGCTCTTGTTAAAAATAATTGGCGTGGGGCTGACTATTGTGATGCTAGTAAAAACTTTATAGAAAGCATTAAGCCTTGGAAAGATAAAACCTTTGGTGATATAATGGGTAAGAAAAGAAATTTTTTAGCAAGACTTCAAGGCATACAAAATTTCAGAAATTATGCTCATAGTATCTTCCTTCGATCTCTAGAATTTGACATTAAAAAAAGATTACAATGACATCCTTAAAATAGAGGAGGATTACTGGAAACTGAGATCTAGAATTATGTGGCTAAATGAAGGTGATGCAAATACGAAATTTTTTCATATTTCTGCGACAAACAGAAGAAGAAGAAATAAAATTACCTACTTTAAAGATGAGGCGGGAATTGGATAAATGACCATCAATCGATCATGTCCCACGTTCTGAATTTCTTTAAAAATACATTTACCTATTCCCACTCATTTACTAATTGGAGAGATTTAAAAATAATTCAATCTAGTCATCCAAAAATTGATCTCAACTCACTAGACAACCCTCTCTTAAACAGTGAAATTAAGAAGACTATCTTTTTCTTCAAACCCTTTAAAGTCCCGGGGCCGGATGGACTCCACCCTTTTTTCTATCAAAGATACTGGAACATCATAGGACAATCTATTGTGAATCTTTGTCACGACATTTTTAAAAGGCATGAAAACCCTAGAGAATTAAATAAAACTTATCTCTGCCTCATCCCCAATATGCCTAATGCTAATAGCATTAAGAACTTTAGGCCAATTGGTCTTTGTAACACCATTTACAAAAATATTACTAAAATTCTTGCAAATCTTCTTAAACCTTTCTTAGAACAAACCATTAGTCCCTTCCAAGCTAGTTTCATAAAAAATAGAAGGGCCTCAAATAATGCTATCAGTATTCAAGAACTAGTTTCTAATTTAAGAAGAATCAAAGGCAAGCAAGGCCACATGGTCTTAAAAATAGAGTTAGAAAAGGCTTTCGACTGTATATAATGGTCCTTTGTCTACCGTACCCTTAGATACTTCAATTTTCCACCAAATTTCTCAAAACTCCTGCGTAGTTGTATCTCATCAAGTTCCATCGCAATTCTTGTTAATGGCTCCATTACGAAATATTTCGAGCCAAGTAGGGGGATTAGACAAGGGGATCCTATATCACCCTATATCTTTATTCTATGTCTAGAAATGTTGTCTACACATATTGATCACCAAGTTGATACATGTAACTGCGATCCTATTGCTATAGGAAGGAAAAGCCCTAGTTTCTCCCATTTATTCTTTGCTGATGACTTAACACTAATGGCCAAAGCCAATAATAAATCATGTCAAGCATTAAAACAGGCCTTCATTACTTTTGTTCACTGTCAGGCCAGAGCATAAATAGCACTAAGTCAAAAATCCTCTTCTCTAAAAACTGCTCCCCAAATATTATCAAAAACATTAGTAATATATTAGGTATAAAAAAAAGTGATACTTTTGGTATCTATCTTGGTTTTCCAATTCTAATGAAAAATCCAAAACCAGATGATTATCAATTTATAATTGATAAAATGAGAACTAGACTTGCATCCTGGAAGATAAGATTTATCAATATAGCAGGGAGAACTACTTTGGCACAATTGTAACGACCCGACCGGTTGTTTCATGAGTTACCGCTCCATTTCCCTCATTTCTGCTTCTTAATGTGTTGTTCAGTCGAATTATGTGGTATTGGGTAGGTTGGTTCGGGTTCGGAGTGGTTTAGTAGAGAAATGAGACACTTAGTCTCTTTTGAGTAAGATTAAGTTGAAAAAGTCAACCGGATGTTGACTTATGTGAAAAAGGTCTTGGATGCAAATTCTGATGGTTCGGATAGCTTCGTCAGGTGATTTGGAACTTAGGAGTGTGATCGGAATGTATTTTGGAGGTCCGTGGTAGATTTAGGCTTGAATCGACGAAATTGAAATTTTGGCATTTTTCGGTTGGTAGTGAAAATTTTGATATCGGGGTCAGAATAGAATTCCGGAAATTGGAGTAGGTCCGTTGTGTCATTTGTGATGTGTGTGCAAAATTTTAGATCATTCGGATGAGGTTTGATAGACTTTTTGATCGTTTGCGAAATTTGGAAGTCTTGGAATCCTTAGGCTTGAATCCGAGGGTGTTTTGCTGATTCGATGTTATTTTGAGTGTTCCGAAGATTGGTACAAGTTTGAATAGTGGTATATGACTTGTTCATACTTTTGTTGAGGTCCTAGGGGCCTCGGTATGGATTTGGATGGTTGACGGAGAGCTTGGGTTTTGGAGTTGTGCTGTAGATTTTCTTCTTCTGTTATTTCCGCACCTGCGGATTGGAGACGGCAGGTGCGATGTCGCAGATGCAGAGATTGGCCTTTAAGTGAAAACCTTAGGTGCGGTTATTTTGACCGCAGAAGTGGTCCGCTGGTGCGATAATTGGTCCGCAGGTGCGGGAACACCTGGGCAGAAACTATATAAGCCTTCCTTCGCGATTTTCAGCTTTGTTTCACCACTTTTGAGCGACTTTGAAGCTTTTTGAGAAAGATTGAAAAGGGATTTGAAGGGAAACACTTGGAGGTAAGATTATTGAACTCAATACTTGATCCTATGGCATTATTTTACTGTTTAGGCCTGAAATTAATGGAAATTAAGGGTTAAAATTTGAGAGGTAGGGCTTGGTATTGGAGAGTTTCCATTGGGGATTTGAGGGGCCTTTGGGGTACGATTTTGATATTCTTGATATGTATAGACTCGTGGGAGGATAAGAATTCTAGTGGTGTGATTTTTATTGAATTCCGAGATGTGGGCCCGGGGTTCGAATTTGGCCAATTTTGGGATTTTCGATGTAATTTGAATATTTTCGCGTGGGCTTTGTTCCTTTAGCCTATTTTGATGTTATGATTCTGATTTTGGATAGATTCGGAGCGATTTGAGGCTGATTCGAGAGGCAAAGGCATGTCGGCCTAGAGTTTGGACCGGTTTGAGGTAAGTAATGATTGTAAATGTTGTCCTGAGGGTATGAAACCCTGGATTTCACATCGTTGTGCTATTTTGAGGTGACACACATGCTAGATGACGAGCGTGGGGTCGTGCACTATTAGGGATTGTGACTTGGTCCACCCCGTACGACTATTAAGTCGCGTATTTCATTGAAAACTGTTTGATATTATTGTGTTTTCGGAAGTATTACTATGTTTGGGGCTGAATGCCGTGTTTGGGCCTTGTGCCGACTATTTGGACCCTTAGGGGCTTTTTACCACTGTTTCCCACTATTTTTAATAATATTTACACTCAGTCATGCTATGCTTTCACTGATTTCATAACTCGGATTTTATTTACTCCTTTTAATTTTGATATATGATATTTTGAACCGAGTACCTGTCTTACTGTTAGACCGACGGGCTTGAGTGAGTTCTGACTGAGTGAGGCCAAGGGACTGTGTTGTGAGGATATCATGGGATCGGGTTGCGCGCCGCAGCAGGTTGTACTGATTTATGATATATGAGAGGCCAAGGGCCTGATTTGTTATGCCACGAGATGGCTCATGTTAGCGCTTGGGCTGTAGAAGCCCCTCCGGAGTCTGTTCACCCCCAGTGAGCGCGGGTACCCAGTGTGAGTGATGTGATATTGCCCGAGGGGCTGTTGTTGTTTAATGTTGTTGCCCGAGGGGCTGATTACGAGTGATTGTGAGGTAGCCTGAGGGGCTAGTTCTGTTGATATTTGGCACGAGGGGCGGTTTATGGTACATGTTTTGTCCGAGGGGCTGTTTACGTTTCTATCCCTTTTACTCACTGTTTTCATCACTCGTTTGAAACTATTGAAAGATGATTTAAAAAGGTTTTATTGAACTGAGTTGTTTTTACGAGTTAATTGATTTACTGTATTGTTCTGGACATATACTATTTTCCTGTAGTGCTATCACGTGGAATTGCCTGTTTTCTTACTGCTCAACTGCTTTTACTTTTATTACTTACTGAGTTGGCATACTCACATTACTCCCTGCACCTTGTGTGCAGATGCATGAGTCTTGGGACGCGATAGTGAGTGCTAATCAGTCTTCCAGCAGGTCTCTGGAGTTGACTAGGCAGCTGCTTGGCATTCGCAGCCCTATGCTTCTCCTCTTATCTTACTTAGATTGTCTTAGTATTTTATTTCCGGACTATGTTATCTTTCTTGTTCCTAGACGAGTTTGTAGTTGCTCATGACTGGTGACACCCCGATATCGGGCTTGTGTTATATTTCCGCACTACTTATTCAAACTTATATTATGGGATTTTAGTTAATTAATGACTTAATATGATTTTCTGGTTGGTTTTGGGTTTGTGTCGGCTGGCCTAGTTTCACGATAGGCGCCATCACGACCAGGTCAGTTTTAGGGTCGAGATAAGTTCATATCAGAGCCTAGGTTACATAGGTCTCACGAGTCATGAGCGGGTTTAGTCGAGTCTCGCGGATCAGTACGGAGACGTCTGTACTTATCCCGGGGAGGCTGCAGAATCTTTTAGGAAAAACTTCATATTCTTGAATTCCTGTCGTGCGAATCTGTTGATTCTAGTACTAAACTTCTGTTATTCTATTCTCTCACAGATGGTGAGGACACGTGCTACCGGTCAGGACGGAAGACCACCAGTACCGCCAATTGGGGCCACCAGAGGCCGAGGACGTGGTCGAGGCCGTGGTTGGGGCAAGGGTGCAGCCCGCACAGCAGCTAAGGCAGCACTTGCAGATCCACCAGCTATCCCAATTCAGGATCAGGTCCCAGTGGCGGACGCTCCAGTAGTACCAGCTCAGGCACCGACTGTGCCTATTATCATCCCAGGCCTTCAGGAGGCCCTGGCCCAGATTCTATCAGTATGCACTGGCCTGGCTCAGGCGGTCTCAGTTACTATAGCCGCAACTACTTCACAGGCCGGGGGAGGCAATCAGACTCCCACCGCTCGCACACCTGAGCAGGTCGTGCAGGGACTTCAGACACCGGGGGCACCTCCAGCCTAGCCGGTTACAGTTGCTCAGGACAATGCAGCTCTTGTTATGCCAGAGGACGAGCCGTGCAGGTTGGAGAGGTTTGGTAGACTTCAGCCTTCGACTCTTAGTGGTGCAGAGGGCGAGGATGCCCAGGGTTTCTTAGACAAGTTTCAGAGGATGCTTCGGACCGCGGGTATTTTGGAGAACAGTGGGGTCTCGTTCACTACTTTCCAGTTTTCAGGGGCTGCACTAAGTTGGTGGGAGACTTACGAGTGGCGTAGGCCGGTTGGAGCAGCGCCCCTTTCTTGGCAGCAGTTCTCCGTTCTCTTTCTGGAGAAGTTTGTACCTGAGTCTCGCCGGGAGGAGTTGTGCAGGCAGTTTGAGCAGCTTCGTCAAGGTGATAGATCTGTTTCACAGTATGAGATGCGGTTCTCCGAGTTGGCTCGTCATGCGGTCTGGTTGGTTCCCACAAATCAAGAGAGGATGAGGAGGTTTATAGATGGCCTCGGTTATCATCTTCGGTTGCTCATGACCAGAGAGAGAGAGTGTCTGGTGCCACCTTCGATGAGGTTGTGGACATAGCTCGGCAGATTGAGATGGTTCGTGGTCAGGAGAGGTTCGAGAGGGAGGCTAAGAGGCCTCGTGGTCAGGGCGGATTTAGTGGTACTCATCACGGGGGTCAGTTTTAGCACGGCAGAGGCCGTCCATTCAGGCAATCTCAGTCAGCTCGCCCAGGTTATCTTGGGGCATCATCGGGCCATGGTTCTCATAGTTCTCATAAGGGTCATTCCTCACTCAGTGCCCTTCCAGCCTAGAGATCGTCCCGTGCTCCATCAGTTTAGGGCTCTTCCATGCCAGGTTCTTCTGCTAGTCATCCCGGTGCTAGGGGTTCCCTTCAGTCCCCGTCTCCAGCACTAGGGAGTTGTTATGAGTGTGGAAAGTTGGGGCATATGTGGAGGCGGTGTCCTCATCGCCTTGGGGGTTCATCTCAGTAGAGGAGTCAGCCATCGGCTTTAGCACCAGTTACTTCACCACCCACCCAGCCAGCTAGGAGTGGAGGACAGTCAGCTAGGGGTCGCCCCAGAGGGAGAGGCCGATCAGGTGGTGGTCAGGCCTGTTTCTATGCACTTCGAGCTAGACCCGATGCTATTGCTTCAGATGCTGTGATTACAGGTATCATCTTGATTTGTCACTGAGATGCCTCTGGCGTTATTTGATCCTGGCTCCACTTTTTCCTGTGTGTCATCATATTTTGCTCGTTATTTGGATATGCCCCGTGAATCTCTTTTTTCATCTGTTCATGTATCTACTCCGGTAGGTGATACTGTTGTTGTAGACCCCGAACTACATATGGCCTGATTCCTGTAAAACCAGGGATATGTAGGCAGCTCAAGAGCCAGAGCTCGGTCGAAATTCTTTGCAAATCACCTCTTTCGGTCAAAATTGGTCATCCTATCTTTACCCGATAACTCTATCATCCTTCCCGGGTAAAGATGGGCAGCTGTTGATACCCAATTTTTCCCTAGATATTTTTATACTCAAAATACTTTCAAAATAACATATGTGTGCATACATAAGCACACCCAAGAGTTTTGGTACTTTTACCAAAATTTAAATGATTTTTAAAACCAATTTATTGCCTATTTTAATACCACAAAATCCAATAATTATTCCCCAAATTATCATTTTGGTGAATAATTTATTTCAGTCTCATATTTACACCAAAATATAATTAAGGTGATTTTTGTACATTTTTACAAATTTATTTGGTATTTTTAAAGCTAAATTGCATGTAATTGCAATTATAGCCTATTTTACGGTTAATAGCATTTTATAACTACAAAAATTATTTCCAGTATTTTTAAATTAATATTTATATATTATTTGTTGGCCCAGTATTTTTAATTTGCTTTTGAAATCATTATTATTATTTTTTATAAAATAAAAAGGGGAAAATTGGCTATTTAACACTTAGCTTATTTCTATTTCAATAACAGCCCTTCCCCCTTTCAATTGTAGCCTTAATCTGGCCCAATTCCGCCCCCAAATTAAACGACCCAATTCCTAAAATACCCAACCCACGAACCGTTCTCAAACCCGCCCGGTTTTCTTTAAAAATCCAAGCCGTTGATTATTTTGATCAACGGGTGATATCCTTCCTTTCCTTTTTTAATCACCTAACTCCTCTAACCCTACCTCATTTGAATAGAGACGCCGCCTCTAACTACCTTCGTCTCCCTCAAACCCTCTCTAGCCTCTCCGAACCCTAATCACCTCCCACCTTATCTCACCTCGTTTCCACCAGAATCCATGGCATCTCCTGCCATAAATGGCCTGTACTCACCCTCTCTCACCCCTAAGCCTGAGCTACTCGAAGTTTGAAAGCTTGACCTTGATGGTCCTCTCTCAGATTTGTCTCAGATCTGTAGATCTAGGGTTCTCCGGCCACGCTCCGGCATGTTCAAGCACGAGAAGCTTGATTCCTGACCGTTTTGACTCAGGATCTGATCTTGTTCTTCCAAGCCTTTCTCGTTTCTAGGGTTTCTCTGAAACCCTAAGCCATTCGAGGTTCTTTCACCATTATTGGTTTAGATCTGTACTATGTCTATGCTTTTCTTGACATTTTGAGTGTTTTCCCCAAAAGTTTTTGTCAAAATCGTTTCTCTCCGATTTTTAGGGTTTCCGCAAGGATTTTTGAAAATATTTTTCTGATCCTTTTCTTCTTTGCTTTATGTGTGTTTGTTTATACCTTGCTCGTATGATTTCCTTTATTTTTATGCATATATGGTCTTTTACCCTTTACTTTTCTCCTGTTAATTTCTGCTATGTTTTCATTACTCTTCTGCTATATGTGCCTACCGTTAAAGTAATTTTTGACTATGCTCATGTTCCTACATGCTTCATCTGCTTGTGTTCAACTTTGCACTGTCTCTTTCTTTCTGAACTCGTTTATGTTCTGAGTTTCTCGAATATGTTCTTCATGATTTTTTTTTCTTTCCTTTGTTGTTCAAGCATGCTGTCATGACTGTTTTGTTGAGACTCTGAAAAACAAACAACCTGCTTTCCCACTTCATGTCTGATTCAATTTTGAAACCCTAGGGTTTTGGGGTTTCCTATGACGATGTGGATTTTTGTGTTCGAGTTAAGGCTCCACTTGGGAACCATGAATTCTCAGACTCACTAGGAGTCTGCAAATTGAACATGTATCTCTTTGCTTATGATTCTGAACTTCTCCTCGATTGAACTCTGTTCTAAATAATTTGACTTTCTCTTCTTGATTCACATGATTGTGAGTTTTATATATAAGAACTCTTCTTTCAAAAAGGTTTTGACAGCTACTTGATTGATCTTGGACTCCTTTGATGGGGTCTCGACTGATTGCCACTGATTTTCTTTGTTTGAGCCCTCCTCTACCTATTCCTGACTAGGTCCATTCGAATTAAACCTGTTTACTTTGATTTTTATTAATTGTCTGATTGATTCCCTTTCCTTTTCTCTACAAATCAAGTGCCATTGAATTCTTTCCTTAAATAAACCTTATGTATTTTCCCCTCTTATGCTGCTGTGAAAGATTTTACTGAAATTCCCTTTCCTTAATTACATTCTCCCGTTTGAAATTAAATCCCTTGACTGAAGGGAGAATATTTGTGACTGATTTTTAAAAGGTTTTCTTACCTTTCTTACTTGTTTCTCTACACTATTAAAGGGGATGCCCTTCTACACTTTTAAACACACGATCAATTCTGATTACTTTCACTGAATACTCTCAAATACACTTAGAATTTTCACAAACACTCGAGTTCTCTGAACTCACAAGCATAAAGTATTTTTCTCTGATTGTGGCTTTGCTTGAAGACTTTCGCTTTCTTTTGCTTGTCTCTTTCTGAAACTGGTATGTCCTAGTTTTAATTCCAGCATCAACTCTAATGTGTTTACTTACCAATTCTCCTGTCCATGCTAACTTTACTGCCTATAGAATTTAACCTTTGTGTAACGTGCTTATATCTGGTTTATGTCTTGCAATGAATCCCATCCCCCATGTCCCCCTATGTGTTGAGCTATAGTTTAGAAAACATGGAAATATACAATGTTATTGTCCATGGATGTAAACTGGACCCTTTGGGTCCTAAGCTCTTTCAGTTTCCCATCCCTATTCCCTTATGTGTGTTTGAATTAAGGTCTGGCCTGGCAGCATCCAAATTGCTATCCAGAGTTGAACCTGACCTTCAATAGGTCCTAACTCTCCAATGTTTGGCTAGTGGGCTGGTCAGGGGTGTGCCAGCATTTTATGTTGCTGGGCATGACCACCAGCTTGTCTTGGCATCCCTTATATCCCTCTACTGCACTTACACTTGTTCCTAGACTCTAAGATCTGCCCCCCTCCAATGAGCCTTGCCTTGGGACCTTGAGCTCCCTCTGAACTTGGACATTGGAGGGTTGGCCCTTCCACACTACACTTTCATTCAGTTCTGATATCTGGGTGTGAGCATTTGCCTGGAGTTCTTGAAATTCCTTGGAACTTTGACACATCCCAGATAAGAGAAAGGCTTTGGAACCTGATCCTGGTAGTTGGCTCATATCATATTGTTAGACCTTGGGTTTGAATTAGGCTCCATGATGCAGCTTAAGAGTTCTGATTGTAATTTTATTTCCAGTTTTTGATTCATCTTGGTCTGTAATAAAATTTTGTAATAACCTCTGTGGTGATTAGTGAAAAGGGAAGGGTAACCATGCATGCGAAGGGGTAGATATCATGCTCATAGGGAATTACCACATTTCTGTACTCATGTATCTTGCCTACAGCTTTGCACATTTATGTTACCACGTAGATACCATGTCTATAGGTTTATGCATCCACATAAGATATCATGTCTATAGGTTTATGCATCCATATAGATACCATGTCTATAGGAATGTTGTATCTCCATATGGATACCACGCCTATAAGTAACCAGAAATCCAGACTCTACGCATGCATTGTTCACTAGGCAAACCTATTTATAGGATTAAAAACTAACAGTATTCAGATACCATGCTTATAGTATTTCTGCGCTTTTGCTACGCCTATAAAAAGTGTTTAAATTAATGAAGCTAGAAAGCATGCCTATAGGAATTATCAATCAAATCTAAATCACTAGTTTTAAGATTAGCACTAATTACCGAACTCGCATCATTCTGTTAAAACTGGCAACTTTCTTAATCAGTTTGTTTCTTTATTCCTGAAACCAGTAGATGCCATGCCTATAGGCCATCACGTAGGCAAACAAGTATGTAGTTAATTAATTGCACTGGTCTTCGATAAGTTGCAGCCAGGCGAGCCTAATGCGAACTTCTTGCCTGAAAATATGTAATGAACCAGCCTACCTAACGTTAAGCATAATTTCGACCTAATCAGTACATGTAAGACATGCTAAACTACATGATTTTCTGTGATTAAAGGAGGTTTATCTGAGCCTTAATTGTTTTGTGCTCCCATAACTGCTTTATGTGTTTTGCTTGACGCCTTAGTATTTTAACCTTTTTTAAACCTCTGAAAAGCCAAGCTTCCTCCCTTTAGGATTAGTAGTCTTAAAAGCCTCCAGGACTAATAGGTGGGACGGGTAATAGCATGCAATAAGTAAACGAGACTATTTCGTGCTTAATACCTTAACGGGGTGGGAAGGGTAAACATGGAGATGATGATCACACGATAACACTACGCGTACAATTGACTACCGGTGTTGTGTGGATGATCCATGTGATTTACAAACCTAGGACCCCTTTTCTTATACAACTTTGTTTAATATCAATAAAATCCTATCTTTTCAACTACTCAAAACTCCTCCTTAATTTTACTGCGTTATGCCTTTTCTTCCAAATTGTTCTTTTTTGTTTATTCAATGTATTGATTAATTTTCTGCGTTTAGTCCCCCTTTTAAACAAATTATAGATCATCTAGACCTTGATCCCACATACTTGTCACGTATATATTTGCAACCCTTATGTGTAAAATCCTTTGTGTATCTATTTGCATTTAAAGTCACAACATAGCATGACCGGGAACCACACTAGTGGGTCTTGAGGGGTGCCTAACACCTTCCCCTTGAGATAATTTCTAGCCCTTACCCGAACTCTGGTTTTCCAACTCAAAAACCCTTCTTAGTGTCCTAATGCACTCAATCATTAGGTGGCGACTCTTCAATTCCAAAAACCCAATTCCCAAGCGGGAATAGAGTTGTCTTCCCGAATGTCGTAAACCCGATTTCGCGAGAGAAAAAGGGGGCGTCGACAGTAGTGAGGGACTTTCCGGATGTGTTTCCTGCAGACCTGCCGGGCATGCCACCGGACAGGGATATTGATTTTCGTATTTATTTGGTGCCGGGCACTCAGCCCATTTCTATCCCACCGTATCGTATGGCACCAGCAGAGTTGAAGGAGTTAAAGGAGCAGCTTCAGGAACTCCTTGATAAGGGGTTTATTCGGCCTAGTGTGTCGCCTTGGGGTGCGCCAGTTCTGTTTGTGAAGAAGAAGGATGGCACGATGAGGATGTGTATTGATTATAGGCAGTTGAACAAGGTCACAATCAAGAACAAGTATCCTTTACCTCGTATCGATGATTTATTTGACCAGCTTCAGGGAGCGAGGGTGTTCTCGAAGATTGATCTCCGGTCAGGGTATCACCAGTTGAAGGTCAGGGACTCGGATATTCTTAAGGCAGCTTTCAGGACCCGATATGGTCATTATGAGTTCCTTGTGATCTCTTTTGGGCTGACCAATGCCCCAGCAGCATTCATGCATTTGATGAACAACGTGTTTCGGCCTTATCTCGACTCGTTCTTCATTGTATTCATTGATGATATTCTGGTATACTCGCGTAGTCAGGAGGAGCACGCGGAGCATTTGCGAGTGGTATTGCAGCGGTTGAGGGAGGAGAAGCTTTATGCAAAGTTCTCCAAGTGTGAGTTTTGGCTCAGTTCAGTGGCTTTCTTGGGGCACGTGGTGTCTAGCGAGGGTATTCAGGTTGATCCGAAGAATATACAGGCGGTTCAGAGTTGGCCCAGGCCGTCCTCAGCCATAAAGATTCGCAGCTTTCTTGGTTTGGCAGGTTATTACCATCGGATCGTTCAGGGATTTCCATCTATTGCATCACCCTTGACCAAGTTGACTCAAAAGGGTGCGCCTTTCATGTGGTCGGATAAGTGTGAGGCGAGTTTCCAGAAGCTCAAGACTGCTTTGACCACATCTCCTGTGTTAGTTTTGCCATCATCTTCAGGTTCATATACAGTGTATTGTGATGCTTCGAGAGTTGGTATCGGGTGTGTGTTGATGCAGGAGGGTAGAGTGATTGCTTGTGCTTCTCGTCAGTTGAAGCCCCATGAGAGGAACTACCCTGTTCATGATCTAGAGTTGGCTGCCATTGTACACGCCCTGAAGATTTGGAGGCATTATTTGTATGGTGTGTCTTGTGAGGTGTTTACTGATCATCGTAGCCTCCAGCACTTGTTCAAGCAGAAGGATCTCAATTTGAGGCAGGGGAGATGGTTGGAGCTGCTAAAGGACTATGATATCTCTATCTTATATCATCCGGGGAAGGACAATGTAGTGGCCGATGTTTTGAGTAGGAAGGCGGTGAGTATGGGCAGCTTGGTGTATATTCCTGTTGGGGAGAGACCTCTTGTAGTTGATGTTTAGGGGTTGGCCAACCGGTTCATGAGGTTGGATATTTCGGAGCCCAGTCGGGTCTTAGCTTGTGTGGTTTCTTGGTCTTCCTTGTTTGATTGCATCAGAGAGGGCCAGTATGTTGATCCTCATTTGCTTGTCCTTAAGGATAGAGTTCAGCACGACGATGCCAGAGATGTGACTATTGATGATGATGGGGTGTGAAGGATGCAGGGCCGGATAAGTGTGCCTAATATAGACGGGCTTCGAAAGTTGATTCTGGAGGAGGCCCATAGCTCGTGGTATTCCATCCATCCGGGTGCCGCGAAGATGTACCAGGATCTGAGACAACATTATTGGTGGAGAAGGATGAAGAAGGATATTGTGGAATTTGTAGCTTGGTGTCTCAATTGTCAGCACGTGAAATACGAGCATCAAAGACCGGGTGGCTTGCTTCAGCAGATAGATATTCCAGAGTGGAAGTGGGAGCGGATCACCATGGACTTTTTAGTTGGACTCCCACGGACTTTGAAGAAGTTCAATGCTATTTGGGTGATTGTGGATCGGCTGACCAAGTCCGCGCACTTCATTCCTGTATGTACTACCTATTCTTCAGAGCGGTTAGCAGAGATTTATATCCGAGAGATTGTTTGCTTGCATGGGGTTCCAGTATCCATCATTTCAGACAGAGGTACTCAGTTCACATTGTTGCTTTGGAGGCCGTGCAGAGAGAGTTGGGTACTCAGGTTGAGTTAAGCACAACTTTTCACCCTCAGACAGACGGGCAGTCCGAGCGCACTATTCAGATATTGGAGGACACGTTGCGCGCTTGTGTCATTGATTTTGGGGGTTCGTGGGATCAGTTTCTACCGCTCGCGGAGTTTGCTTATAACAACAGTTATCAGTTGAGTATTCAAATGGCTCCATATGAGGCTTTATATGGGAGACGGTGTAGATCTCCAGTTGGCTGGTTTGAGCTGGGAGAGGCTAGACTTTTGGGTACAGACTTGGTGCAGGATGCCTTGGACAAGGTGAAGGTGATTCGGGAGCGGCTTCGTACAGTGCCGTCGAGACAAAAGAGTTATGCTGACAGGAAGGTTCGCGACATGTCCTACATGGTGGGGAGAAGGTTCTATTGAAGGTTTCACCCATGAAGGGTGTTATGAGATTTGGGAAGAAGGGTAAACTGAGTCCTCGGTTCATTGGGCCTATTTAGGTGCTTCGGAGGATTGGGGAGGTGGCTTATGAGCTGGCTTTGCCCCTAGCTTGTCGAGTGTGCATCCAGTATTTCATGTTTCTATGCTTCGGAAGTATATTGGCGACCCGTCTCATGTTTTGGATTTTAGCATGGTTCAGTTAGATAGTGATTTGACTTATGATATGGAGCCAGTGGCTATATTGGAGCGGCAGGTCCGAAAGTTGAGGTCAAAGGATATAGCTTCAGTGAGAGTGTAGTGGAGAGGTCGGCCCGTGGAGGAGGCTACCTAGGAAACCGAGCGGGAGATGCGGAGCAGATATCCTCACCTATTCGAGGCTTCAAGTATGTTTCTTGACTCGTTCAAGGATGAACGTTTGTTTAAGAGGGGAAGGATGTAACGACCCGGCCGGTCGTTTCATGAGTTACCACTCCATTTCCCCCATTTCTGCTTCTTAATGTGTTGTTCAGTCGCATTTAGGGCTGGGAAATTGGCTTAATAATTAAAATATGAACTTTTGAGCATGTATTGACTAGTTTTTACCCCATTTGGATAGTTTTGGATCGTTCGGCTCCGATTTGGAGGCTTGAGCGCGTTCTTGAATCGGAATATAGACTTCGGAGCGAGGTGAGTCTCCTTTCTAACCTTGTAAGAGGGAATTGTCCCCATAGGTGAGTTAATTGGATATGTGCTGCTATTTGTGGGGGCTACGTACGCACGAGGTGGCGAGAGTCTGTGCGTAGCTACTATTATGCTTATGTCTGGGTAGTCTAGGACCCAAAAGCATGCTTTACTTGTAATACTTGTAACCTTATTGATAGTTTAAGTTGCATAAATCATACCAAAGTGGCAAATGACTTTCTAAAAGAGGTAAACTTCATTTTCTTGACTTGTAAAAGAGAAATTTACACCTCCTTGAATAATTGTTTCCCTGATGAAGTCTTGATTGACTGTTTAAATGTGTGCTTATATGTGTACCTGCGTCGCATGTATGATTCGCGAGCAGGGTGATTGTTTATTTATATTTGACCGAGTCGCATGTATGATTCGCGAGCGGGGTAATAGATGCATCTATGGTTCGCGCCATTCGATCCTCTGGCAGTGCACAGTTTAAATATTATTGGATCAGTCCGTACGACCTCGGCATGATTTGCGCATGCTTGTAATGTTTGCCTTGAGATTTATAAATGCTGATATTCGTTCTCCCTGGCCTGAGATAAATGTATAAATAATGAAAAGGAATTTGGAAATTTCCTATGAAATAAAGAATTGTTTATTTGCTTTATTCTATTGAGTTGCAGCCATGTTTATAAAATCTTTGATTTATTATAGTATTGGCGTATCATTATTGGACCCCTAGTAAGTATCGAAGTCGACCTCTCGTCTCTACTTCTTCGAGATTAGACGGGATACTTACTGAGTACATGTTGTTTTGGTACTCATGCTACACTTGATGTGCATGTTTGTTGCACAAGCACATGTATCTCTAGTGGCCTAATGGGCGTAGCAGCATGGATAATACGGAGACTAGGTGAGCTGCATTTCCTCGAGGCGACCCACAGCCGGTATAGTCTCTTTCAGTGTATTGTATTTACTTTCTGTCCAATTTGTATTCCGGGCAGTTATTGTACTTTATTTGATTTCTTAGTGATTGCTCATGCACTTGTCACACCGGGTCCTGGGATGATTATGGGATTATTTATTATTAAGTCTGTTAAAGACATCAATATCTATTCTATGAAATTCATTACTTATTGTATAATGTATAAAGGAAACGATCTCAAAAATATTAAAACAAGAAATTACTAGTAAATTGGTGTTGGCTTATGACCCTTAGTGGATTTTGGGTCGTGACACAAACAACTCTTATTATACTTTTTTTTAAAGCGTGATAGGCTAATATGACAAGTAAATAGGACCGGGATGAATTCTAATATAGACCGAAGAAATACAAGTTAAAAATAAGATATTATTATAAATAGAATTTTATTTATGGTGAATGTCTATATTTTGAGAGATTCTAGGGATTATTACTTGGTGGCTAAGTCGCTCTTTCCCTATAAATAGAGGGTTCTATTCCATTGAATTGATCCCAAATAAATAAGAGTTCTCTCTCCCCACTTTTCTCTGCAATACTATACTTCTTCTTTTATTGTTTCATAACACGTTATCAGCACGAGACTCTAACCAATCGAGTAGAAGCTTTGGGATTGATAATAAGGATTGTCAATTGTTCCATGAACTTCCCTCATGATTAAACTCTGGATTTAAGTGTGACGACCCGGCCTGTCGTCACGTGAGTTACCGCCCCATTTCCCTCATTTTTATGTTTCTCTATGCTTCATTATCGGTATTGGAGGTGATCGAGTCGAATTGGAGTGGTTTTAGATGGAAGTAAGACACTTGGTCTTTGTAAGGAAAGCTTGTTTTGGAAAAGTCAACCGGAAGTTGACTATTTAGTTAGAGGGCTCGGATGTGAATTTCGGTGATTCGGTTAGCTTCGGGGGATGATTTGTGACTTAGGAGTGCGATCGGAATTGAATTTGGAGGTCCGGTGTAGAATTAGGCTTGAATCGGCGAAGGTTGGATTTTGACGAATTCCGGTTGGTAAGTGAGATTTTGATCCGGGGGTCGGAATTGAATTCCGAGAGTTGCAGTACCTTCATTAGGTGATTTTGGATGTGCGGGTAAAATTTCAGGTCATTTGGACGTCGTTTGGTTGGGTTATTGATCGAATGTGAGTTTCGGAAGAATTTGATAAGCTTAGGCTTGAATCCGGTGATGTGAATTTCGTAATTTTTCGAGAAGTGGTCCCGGGGCTCGGGTTTTGCCAACTTCGTGATTTTTGATAATTTTCGAGTCTTTTCGATTGGGTTATGTTCCCTTAGCCCATTATGATGTATTCCTTGTGGTTTTGACCAGATTCTACGCACGAGGAGGTTGATTTGCGAGGCAAGCGCAAAGCGAGCTAGGATTTCGGCCGGCTTGAGGTGAGTAACAGTCATAAATGACGTTCTGAGGGTTTGAAACCCCGGATTTGCACTATGTGGTGCTATGTTGAGATGAAACACACGCTGTATGATGAGCGTGGGGTTGTTACTGCTGGGGATTCGGACTCGGTCCATCCCGATTGATGACTCTACTGTATTTTTATATGAGACTTAATTAATATCAGTATATTCTGGGCTAGTTGCCATGTTTGGGGCCTTGTGCCGATCTGTAGAAGCCTTAGGGGGTACTTTGTACTAGTTGACTTCACTTTACTTGTCGAAATCATACCCTCAGTCATGTTCTTAACTGTTAATCATAATACGAACCGGCTTTAGAAATTGGCAATCCAAATTAGGAACACCTGGGGTTGGAAACCCTGTCTTAGCTGAGTAGGCCCGAGAGGCCAAGTCTATAATGACTGAGAGGGGTCAAGGGCCCCATAGTGAGGGTATTTGATATATATACCGGATCGGGCTGCACGCCGCAGCGAAATACTTATATACATATATGGATCGGACTGCACGCCGCAGTGATATATTATATGGATCGGACTGCACGCCGCAGTATTATAGCGCTTGGGCTGTAGGAGCCCCTCCGGAGTCTGCACACCCCCAGTGAGCGCAGTATATATTATTATTGGATCGGGCTACACGCTGCAGTAGTATATATTATTATTGGATCGGGTTGCACGCCGCAGCAGTATATATTATTATTGGGTCGGGCTGCACGCCGCAGCAGTGTATATATATATATGGATCGGGCTGCACGCCGCAGCAGTATACTGTACGGACCGGGCTGCACGCCGCAGCAATATAAGTAAATTATCGGACTTTGAGAGGAGTAAGTGAGTTGTGTACTGGTTTGAGGGATATTCACCTGTTTTCCTCACTTAGCTGCTGTTTACTGCATTTGATTTTGATATAGAACTGTGTAGTGTTTTTACGAGTTTTCTTATCTTCAGTCGTTATTTATTTCTGTTATTCACTGAGTCGGAGTAGTCACTTTACTCCCTGCACCATGTGTGCAGATATAGGTATCCAGGAGGCTCCGTAGAGTGCTTTGCTGTTGCTCAGATTTGATACCAGAGTTATCGAGGTAGCTGCATGGCGTCCGCAGGACCCGATTCCTCCCTTACCCCCTTTGTTTTCCGTATTTTAGACCTTTACATGTATAGGTTACTACTCGGTTGTATGTAGAGGCTCTAGACTCGTGACACCAGATCCTTGGGCGTTGTTTTTGGTATTTGCTATGGTTTCTCCGTACTGATTTAGCTATTATCACATATTAGAATCATGCTTAACTGGTAATTTAACGCTATTATTTGGTAATGTGTTCCGTACCTGGGTTGAGAGTGTTCAAATAGTCGGGCTTGCCTAGCATTGTGTTGGGCGCCATCACGACCGGGATTGGGGTCGTGATATTAAGGTAGGTATTTTACTTTATTTTTTCTCTTTTAAATTTTTAACATTCTATAATTTAATTTTAAATACAAGCAAAGACGGTAAATTTTGATTGTAACTCTAATGGAGTTTGAAAGAAATTATAACCACCCAAAGTGGTAAAATTTCTATGTCTTGCCATGATCAAATTCATGTATGATTGTGGGCACAAGAAGTGGAAACCCCTCCCATTGAATTTGCTTCATTCTCATTCCCTTAAGAGAATGTGGTAGCAATATGTAATAAGTCTGAAAGAAAGACAAAATTAATACCGTGAAGGTATAAATAGATGTGGACGTGGCAATAGACGAAATTATAATCGTCATCATTGTATTAATGAGAATAATAAGGATTCTCAAAATAATCCTCCACTATATGAAAGTAATATTTGCCATCGGTTTGACATGAAATTTTGTGAAGCACATATAGATGATTATGGTCCATTCATGATGTGAATGTGACAACATGTATTTATGAAAACATATTTATTCTTGAAAGAATAAAATGTGCTAGTGGTAGTGAATATACTACACTCACATCTAGAAGGAGGTTTGAGAGGAAATAAGAAAATAATGCCATTATTATGGCTTAAATGATCACAGGTCACGTACTTATTGTATGCCAAAAAATTTTTGCATTGTGATTATTAAAAAACAACGGTAATGCAAGAAACAGATCTTGCATAAAATTTTGACCATAACCATAATGGTTAACTTTCTCTTTAGAAGAGATATTCACTATATGGATGTTGATGAATATGTGGTACTACAAATTAATTGAGAACTCTGCAAGAGACAATTATACTATTTTGGAGAAACACAATTGATTACTAATAAGGTATTGTGTTGTAGTATGTCTCAAAGAAACTTATTGAGTTTCTAAAGTATTCGCGAAAACGATTGGTTATATATATTGAGACTATAAATAAAGGAAAGATTTAATATCTTTTATTACTACAACTTGTAGCGGGATAACATATATGTAAAAAGCTACCCGCTTTATTCTCCAGTTTGTACTACACAAACAAAAGAATGCCACAATAAAGTAGAAGTTTATTGATATAAAAATCTATATCATAACAAACTTGGAGTTTATTGATAATTGCACACGTCATGGTGTAAACCTGAAGTTTATCAATATTGATAATTTATCCAGTTGGCATAATTGATTTAGCCATGTTAATTTAAGTATGATGTGCAAAAATAAAAGAGGATTCACATGGGTAAATATTAAAGAACTAAAAAGTTCTTTACGAATTCTCTTACGTTGCTTGTTCTTATTAATTAATAGACCAACTGAAATTGGGATTGAATCCCATGAATGCTGGAAATATCAAAGGTGAATATGGGCTCATTCATCTGCCATGTATACCACATAAGATGCATCTATGAGATGGTTACATGTGCAATTATTATTGACCCGCAACCTAGTGTTTGCGAGGTAACTTGCTCATTAATTTAATTTAGAGCATAATTTCTAGATTTTCTATTGAAGATAGTTTATCTTGATAAGTTGGTTTACATCACAAATGGTTTAGCAAGATGATTTATTGAGGTCCTCTACTTAATAGTTAAATTATTGCTTATGAGAAAAAAGTTTTGTATATCAGTTTGATATACGTTATATACGAAAGTGTATTATTTTCTCACCTCAGAAGTGGTTCAGGGTCAGGAATCAAATAATTTCATCTTATTATTATTGATGTGCGGTGTATATTTCGATTAACACCATAACGCACAAAGATGGGTTCTCAAAGTTGAGGAAACAAGTTAGTTTTTCTAACATGAGGGGGTGACATGATAAAAAGTTGAGAAAAAGTTACGCGGAATGAATTATCATTTATACATCTAGATCCTCGAATAGGATAATATGAACTTGAAGTTCATAAAAAGATAATTCATCTGCAATATATTACAAAGTATGCCAGACGCATTTGCTGACCCAAAGAAAGTAACTATATTCTCAATACAAATGCTCCTATTAGAATAAGTCCTAGAAGGAAAAAGTCTATGGTACGCTTAAAGCGTATAGACAAATCAATTTCAAATAAAATTCTTGATAAAGAAGATGAGCAAATGATCAAAATGATCATAAGAAGGCAAGTGATCTAGAAGATCACATGGCATAACACTTCATAAAATCTCAGGAGAGATTCAGGTACCTGAATATATGAATGAAGAGATCTCTATGTTATGTCTTTATGAAAAAATGTTGGAACCGATTCAAGGAGAATTTGGTTTCATATGAAAGACATGTAGTTTTTGACCTGCAATTCAAACACTTGAAAGTATAAAGTCAATGGTATGTGCAATCAGTTTTCGATATCTTACATGTCTAGCATGACATAAAAACTTGATATGCATCTAAAGTCTATTTATATGGCTTATATGACTTAACTTATATGACAATCCTTGAATGATTTAAGTCGCTTGAAATATATACGATTCTTGGTCCTGAATTACCATATGATAAGTACAATTTGTGCACATTTGTATCTTGCTATAACTATAAGCATGATAATGTGATAGCGAGAATTTTCAAGGTACAACATATTCATTGGAGTTAATATGGCTGATTTATTCACCAAATCTCTGCCGACGTNGCCGCAGTGATATATTATATGGATCGGACTGCAAGCCGCAGTATTATAGCGCTTGGGCTGTAGGAGCCCCTCCGGAGTCTGCACACCGCCATTGAGCGCAGTTGACTATTATTATTGGATCGGGCTGCACGCCGCAGCAGTATCTATTATTATTGGATCGGGCTGCACGCCGCAGCAGTATATATTATTATTGGATCGGGTTGCACGCTGCAGCAGTATGTATGTATATATATATATATATATATATATATATATATATATATATATATATATATATATATATATATATGGATCGGGCTGCACGCCGCAGCAGTATACTGTACGGACCGGGCTGCACGCCGCAGCAGTATAAGTAAATTACCGAAATTTGAGAGGAGTAAGTGAGTTGTGTACTAGTTTGAGGGATATTCACCTGTTTTCCTCACTTAGCTGCTGTTTACTGCATTTGATTTCGATATAGAACTGTGTAGTGTTTTTACGAGTTTTCTTATCTTCAGTCGTTATTTATTTCTGTTATTCACTAAGTCGGAGTACTCACTTTACTCCCTGCACCATGTGTGCAGATACAGGTATCCAGGAGGCTCCGTAGAGTGCTTTGCTGTTGCTCAGATTTCGTACCGGAGTTATCGAGGTAGCTGCATGGCGTCCGCAGGACCCGATTCCTCCCCTTACCCCCTTTGTTTTCCGCATTTTAGACCTTTACATGTATAGGTTACTACTCGGTTGTATGTAGAGGCTCTAGACTCGTGACACCAGATCCTTGGGCGTTGTTTTTGGTATTTGCTATGGTTTCTCCGCACTGATTTAGCTATTATCACATATTAGAATCAAGCTTAACTGATAATTTAACTCTTTTATTTGGTAATGTGTTTCGTACCTGGGTGGAGAGTGTTCAAATGGTCGGGCTTGCCTAGCATTATGTTGGGCGCCATCACGACCGGGACTGGGGTCGTGACAAGTTAGTATCAGAGCCTAGGTTACTGGGTCTCGCGAGTCTTGAGCCAGTTTAGTAGAGTCTCGCGGATCGGTACGGAGACGTCTGTACTTATCCTCGAGACGCTGCAGAACCTTTAGGAAATTTTCCACATTCTTGAAATTCTCGTCGTGCGAACTCGTTGATCCGAATACTAAACTTATCCTTATTTTATTCTCTCACAGATGGTGAGGACACGAGCTACCAGACGTGGCAGATGACCGCCGGTGCCACCTACTGAGGCCACCAGAGGCCGTGGACGCGGTCGTGGCCGAGGTAGAGCAGCGAGGGCAGCACCTATTGATCCACCAGCTGCCCCAGTTCCGGATCAGGTTCCAGCAGTACCAGCTCAGGCACCGGCTGTGCCCATAGTGATTCCTGGCCTTCAGGAGATGTTAGCTCTGATCTTGACAGTGTGCACGGGCCTGGCTCAGGTGGTTTCAGCCACCACAGCACCAGCAGCTACTTCACAGGCCAGGGGAGGTAAACATACCCCCACTGTTCGCACACCTGAGCAGGTAGCACAGGGATTACAGACTCCAAAGGCACGTCCAGCTCAGCCAGTGGTACCAGTACCGGAGTTCAGGGTTCTAGTTATGCCCGAGGACGAGCAGCGTCGCCTCGAGAGGTTTGGTAGACTCCAGCCTCCGATATTTAGTGGAGTTGAGGGCGAGGATGCCCAGGGTTTTCTCGACAGATGTCAGCGGATGCTCCGTACAGCGGGGATTCTTGAGTCTAGTGGTGTGGCTTTTACTACCTTTCAGTTTATGGGAGCTGCCTTCACTTGGTGGGAGGCGTATGAGCGGCGTAGGCCGGCCGGTGCAGCACCTTTGACTTGGCAGGAGTTCTCCACTCTCTTCTTAGAAAAGTATGTACCACAGTCTCGCAGGGAGGGGCTGCGCAGACAGTTTGAGGGGCTACGGCAGGGAGATATGACAGTGTCCCAGTATGAGATGAGATTTTCTGAGTTGTCTCGTCACGCAGTTTGGCTGGTTCCGACATATCGTGAGCGTATTCGGAGGTTTGTTGATGGTCTCACCTTCCCTCTTCGTGTTCTTACGACTAGGGAGCGAGTGCTGGGTGCCACATTCGAGGAGGTGGTCGATATAGCCCGAGAGATTGAGTCGGTTCGCCGGCAAGATCGAGATGAGAGGGAGGCCAAGAGGCCTCTAGGTTCTGGTAGTTACAGTGGCACTCCTTCGAGGGGCCAGTCCCAGCAGGGTCGGGGTCGTTCTTTCAGGCCCGCTCAGTCAGCTCGACCCGAGTACCGAGGAGGATCTTCAGGTCGTGGTTATCAGGGTTCTCAGCAGAGTCAGCCATCTCGCAGTGCTCTTCCAGCACAGAGTTCGTCTCGTGCTCCATCTGCTCAGGGTTCTTCCAGGCCGGGTGCATCAGCTAGTCACTCCGGCGCGAGGGGTTCCCTTCAGTTCCAGTTCCCAGCACCCGGGAGTTGCTATGAGTGTGGAGAGTCCGGGCATATGCGGAGGGAGCGTCCTCGTCATGCTGCTAGCTCATCTCAGCAGAGGGGTCAGCCCTCATCTTCGGGTCCAGTTTCTTCAGCACCCGCCCCGCCAGCTAGGGGTGAGGGTCAGGCAGCCAGGGGTCGCCCCAGGAGTGGTGGTCGATCGGGCGGTGGTCAGGCTCGCTTTTATGCTCTCCAGGGCAGGACAGATGCTATTGCTTCGGATGCTGTTATTACAGGTATTATTTCAGTCTGCCACAGGGATGCCTCAGTTTTATTTGATACCGGTTCCACCTATTCCTATGTGTCTTCATATTTTGCTCATCATTTGGGTACGACCCGAGGGTGTCTTGCTTTACCTGTCCATGTATCTACCCCGGTGGGTGATACTGTTGTTGTGGACCATGTATACCGGTCATGTTTGGTTACTATCGGGGGTCTGGAGACCCGAGTTGATATGTTGCTATTGAGCATGGTAGATTTTGATGTTATTCTGGGCATGGACTGGTTATCTCCGTGTCATGCTATTCTGGACTGACATGCTAAGATAGTCACGTTGCCTATTCCGGGTATTCCGAGGATCGAGTGGCGTGGTATGACTGACTATGTGCCTAGCAGGGTGATTTCTTTTCTAAAGGCCCAGCGGATGGTTGGGAAAGGTTGTCTATCATATTTGGCTTTTGTAAGGGATGTGGGAGTTGAGACTTCCAGTCTTGATTCTGTTTCTGTTGTGAGGGAGTTCCCTGATGTGTTCCCTGCAAACCTGCCGGGCATGCCGCCGGACAGGGATATTGACTTTGGGATTGACCTGGTGCCGGGCACTCAGCCCATTTCTATTCCTCCCTATCGTATGGCACCAGCAGAGTTGAAAGAGTTGAAGGAGTAGCTTCAGGAACTCCTAGATAAGGGGTTCATTCGTCCGAGTGTATCGCCGTGGGGAGCACCGGTCCTATTTGTGAAGAAGAATGGCACAATGAGAATGTGCATTGACTACAGGCAATTGAACAAAGTAACGGTGAAGAACAAGTATCCTCTACCCCGCATTGATGATTTGTTTGACCAACTTCAGGGAGCGAGGGTGTTCTCCAAGATTGATCTCCGTTCAGGGTATCACCAGCTGAAGATCAGGGATTCAGATATTATGAAGACGACTTTCAGGACTAGATATGGTCACTATGAGTTTCTTGTTATGTCCTTTGGGCTGACCAATGCCCCAGTCGCATTCATGCACTTGATGAACAGTGTATTTCGGCCATATCTGGATTCATTCGTGATTGTTTTTATTGATGACATATTGGTGTACTCGCGTAGCCAGGAGGAGCACGCTCAGCATTTACGAGTGGTATTACAGAGATTGAGGGAGGAGAAGCTTTATGCAAAGTTCTCCAAGTGTGAGTTTTGGCTTGGGTCAGTGGCTTTCTTGGGACACGTGGTGTCTAGCGAGGGTATTCAGGTCGACCCGAAGAAGATAGAGGCGGTGCAGAGTTGGCCTAGACCGACCTCAGCCACGGAGATTCGTAGTTTCCTTGGATTGGCAGGGTATTATCGCCGGTTTGTTCAGGGATTTTCCTCCATTGCATCGCCCTTGACCAAGTTGACTCAGAAGGGTGCTCCATTTGTGTGGTCGGATGAGTGCGAGGAGAGCTTCCAGAAGCTCAAGACAGCTTTGACCACGGCTCCAGTGTTGGTATTGCCATCAGCTTCAGGTTCTTACGCTGTGTATTGTGATGCTTGGAGAGTGGGGATTGGATGTGTGTTGATGCAGGGGGGTAGAGTTATTGCATATGCTTCTCGTCAGTTGAAGCCCCACGAGAAGAACTACCCTGTACATGATTTGGAGTTGGCTGCTATAGTTCATGCTTTGAAGATTTGGAGGCACTACTTGTATGGAGTATCCTGTGAGGTATTCACTGATCATCGCAGTCTTCAGCATCTATTCAAGCAAAAAGATCTTAATTTGAGGCAGCGGAGGTGGCTAGAGTTACTCAAGGACTATGATATTACCATTTTGTATCACCCGGGGAAGGCCAATGTGGTGGCCGATGCTTTGAGCCGGAAGGCGGTTAGCATGGGGAGTTTGGCGTACATTCCTGTTGGGGAGAGGCCCTTCGCGGTTGATGTTCAGGCTTTAGCCAATCGGATGGTGAGATTAGACATTTCAGACCCTAGTCGAGTGTTGTCTTGTGTTGTTTCTCGGTCTTCCTTGTATGACCGCATCAGAGAGCGCCAGTATGATGATCCGCATTTGCTTGTCCTTAAGGACAGGGTTCAGCATGATGATGCCAGGGATGTGACCATTGATAGCGATGGCGTGTTGAGGATGCAGGGCCGGATTTGCGTGCCCAATGTGGATAGGCTTCGGGATTTGATATTGGAGGAGGCCCACAGCTCGCGGTATTCTATTCATCCAGGTGCCGCGAAGATGTATCAGGATTTGAGGCAGCACTACTGGTGGAGGAGGATGAAGAAGGATATAGTGGGGTTTGTAGCTCGGTGTCTCAACTGTCAGCAGGTTAAGTACGAGCATCAGAGGCCGGGTGGTGTACTTCAATAGATGATTATTCCCGAGTGGAAGTGGGAGAGGATTACTATGGATTTTGTGAGTGGTCTCCCTCGGACTTTGAAGAAGTTCGATTCGATTTGGGTGATTGTGGATTGGCTGACCAAGTCCGCGCACTTCATTCCAGCATGTACTACTTATTCTTCGGAGCGGCTGGCAGGGATCTTTATCCGGTAGATTGTCCGATTGCATGGGGTTCCAGTGTCTATTATCTCAGATAGGGTTACTCAGTTCACTTCTCAGTTCTGGAGGACATTTCAGCGGGAGTTGGGTACGCAGGTAGAGTTGAGCACAGCATTCCATCCTCAGACGGACGGGCAGTCCGAGCGCACTATTCAGATATTGGAGGACATGTTGCGTTTTGATTTTGGGGGTTCATGGGATGAGTTTTTGCCGCTTGTAGAGTTTGCCTACAACAACAGTTATCAGTCGAGCATTCAGATGGCTCCGTATGAGGCGCTGTATGGGAGGCGGTGTAGATCTCCAGTTGGATGGTTCGAGCCCGGGGAGGCTAGGTTATTGGGGACAGAGATGGTTCAGGATGCCTTAGAGAAGGTGAAGCTGATTCAGGAGAGGCTTCGTACAGCACAGTCGCGTCAGAAGAGTTATGCGGACCGGAAGGTTCGGGATGTGTCCTATATGGTAGGTGAGAAGGTCTTGCTGAAGGTTTCGCCCATGAAGGGTGTTATGCGGTTTGGGAAGAAAGGGAAGCTGAGTCCGCGGTTCATTGGGCCTTTTGAGGTACTTAGGAGGATTGGGGAGGTGCCTTTTGAGCTTGCTTTGCCACCCAGCTTGTCGAGCGTGCATCCGGTATTTCATGTATCTATGCTCCGGAAGTATGTTGGGGACCCATCTCATATATTAGACTTCAGCACTATTCAGTTGAATGATGATTTGACATATGATGTGGAGCCAGTGGCTATTTTGGGTCGTCAGGTTCGAAAGTTGAGATCAAAGGATATAGCTTCAGTGAAGGTGCAGTGGAGAGGTCGGCCCGTGGAGGAGGCTACTTGGGAGACCGAGCGGGAGATGCGGAGCAGATATCCTCACCTGTTTATGGCTCCAGGTATGTTTCTTGACCCGCTCGAGGACGAGCATTTGTTTTAGTTAGGGAGGATGTGACGACCCGGCCCGTTGTCACGTGAGTTACCGCCCTGTTTCCCTCATTTTTATGTTTCTCTATGCTTCATTATCGGTATTGGAGGTGATCAAGTCGAATTGGATTGGTTTTAGATGGAAATGAGACACTTGGTCTCTTTAAGGAAAGCTTGTTTTGGAAAAGTCAACCGGAAGTTGACTATTTAGTTAGGGGGCTCGGATGTGATTTCCGATGATTCGGTTAGCTTCAGGGAATGATTTGTGACCTAGGAGTGCGATCGGAATTGGTTTTGGAGGTCCGGTGTAGAATTAGGCTTGAATTGGCGAAGTTAGTATTTTGGCGAATTCCGATTGGTAGGTGAGATTTTGATCCGGAGGTCGGAATGGAATTCCGGGAGTTGCAGTAGTTCCGTTAGGTGATTTTGGATGTGTGTGCAAACTTTCAGGTCATTCGGAGGTGTTTTGGTTGGGTTTTTGATCAAATGCGTAATTCGGAAGTTTTGAAGAAACTTAGGCTTGAATCCGATGTGATTCAATGGTGTTGGCATTGTTTGATGTGTTTTTAAGATTGGAACAAGTTTGAATAATGTTTTAGGATGTGTTGGTGCTTTTGGTTGAGGTTCCGGGAGCCTCGGGGTGGTTTCGGGTGGTCAATCGGACCATTTTTGGACTTCAAAAGTAGCAGATTTTCAGCTGTTGGTGTTGCAGAGATTCACCCTTCGCGTTCGCGTGGGCGATGTCGCGAACGCGTAGAGGAAATTGGAGGGGCTTGGAAGTTTGGTCTTCGCGTCCGCGTGGAAGAGGGCCGCGTTCACGAAGTGATGGAAGGCAAAGCATCGCGTTCGCGTTGGAGGTAACGCGTTCGCGTAGGAGGAAATCAGGGCCTTGTGAAGTTGTTCAATGCGTTCGCGTCATAGGGCACGCGTTCGCGTAGGTAGAGTTTCTGATGGTTCGCGTTTGCATGCTGGGAGCCGCGTTCGCGTAGAGTTAAATTTTGGTCAACAATTTCTGGTCATCGCGAATGCGGGGGTGTTGACCGCGTTAGCGTAGGGTAAATTGCACCTGGGCAGAAGGGTTTTTAAATCATATTATCCGCGAAGCTTGGTCCATTTTCCTCCATTGTTGAGCACCTTGAGAGCTTTTTGGTAGAAATTGAAGAGGGTTTCGACGGGAATTGATTGGAGGTGAGTCCTATGGCCTAGAAACATCATTTTATTGAAGAATCAACCTGTAAATCCTTGGAAATTTGGGTAAAAATTTGGAAGAACTAGGGCTTGACTTTTGAAATGAAAATTTGGGATTTGAGGGGGCATTTGAACTCTGATTTTGGTAAATTTGATATGTATGAACTCGTGGCGAGACGAGGAATCCGGTGATGTGAATTTCGTAATTATTCGAGAAGTGGGCCCGGGGCTCGGGTTTTGCCAACTTCGTGATTTTTGATAATTTTCGAGTCTTTTGATTGGGTTATGTTCCCTTAGCCCATTATGATGTATTCCTTGTGGTTATGACCAGATTCTACGCACGAGGAGGTTGATTTGCGAGGCAAGCGCAAAGCGAGCTAGGATTTCGGCCGGCTTGAGGTGAGTAACGGTTATAAATGACGTTCTGAGGGTTTGAAACCCCGGATTTGCACTATGTGGTGCTATGTTGAGATGAAACACACGTTGTATGATGAGCGTGGGGTTGTTACTGCTGGGGATTCGGACTCGGTCCATCCCGATTGATGACTCTACTGTATTTTTGGCTGAGATTTAATTAATATCAGTATATTCTGGGCTAGTTGCCATGTTTGGGGCCTTGTGCCGATCTGTAGAACCCTTAGGGGGTACTTTGTACTAGTTGACTTCACTTTACTTGTCGAAATCATACCCTCAGTCATGTTCTTAACTGTTAAACATAATATGAACCGGCTTTAGAAATTGGCAATCCAAATGAGGAACACCTGGGGTTGGAAACCCTGTCTTAGCTGAGTGGGCCCGAGAGGCCAAGTCTATATTGACTGAGAGGGGTCAAGGGCCCCATAGTGAGGGTATTTGATATATATACCGGATCGGGCTGCACGCCGCAGCGGAATACATATATACATATATGGATCGGACTACACGCCGCAGTGATATATTATATGGATCGGACTGCACGCCGCAGTATTATAGCGCTTNAATATGGCTGATTTATTCACCAAATCTCTGCCGACGTCAACCTTCAAGAAGCTAGTGCACAAGATTGGGATGCGAAGGCTTAAAGATGTGAATTGATGAGCTCATAAGGGGAGTTAATACGCGTGTACTCTTTTTTCCCTTACAAGGTTTTGTCCCACTAGGTTTTCGTTGCATGGTTTTTAATGAGGCAACCAGAAAGGCGTATTGTTAGATATGTGTACTCTTTTTCCTTTTCTATAATTTTTTGTTTTATTTTAGTTAAGGTTTTAACGAGGCACATTATCTGTTGAATAGACATTCAAGGGGGAGTGTTATAAATAGAATTTTATTTATGGTGAATGTCAATATTTAGAGAGATTCTAGGGATTATTACTCGGTGGCTAAGTCACTCTTTCCCTATAAATAGAAAGTTCTATTCCATTGTAATTGATCCAAATCAATAAGAATTCTCTTTCCCCACTTTTCTCTGCAATACTATTCTTGTTCTTTTATTGTTTCATAACATATATAACCTTTTATTATTATATAGTCAAGCTTTTAGTTGTCTTTAACAGTAGTAAAGTTTGCACTGCATTGGCAGGTAAGATTAGGCAAATCTTGATGTAAAAAATATGTGGAACAGTTTGTGAAAGCAACCAACATATTGCTAACAAAAAGTGTTCGCATTGGCCTACAAATTAATCATATATATATATATATATATATATATATATATATATATATATATATTCCCTTTAGAAAATTTTGGCAATAGTTCTACTGTTCTTTAGAATATCTATTATTTTAAAAAAAATTGTGATTACGAAATTAAAATATGAGAACTTCTAGATATCTATTATTTTAAAAAAGAATTGTGATTACGAAACTAAAAGATGAGAACTTCTAGATTTTAACTTGTATATAAGTTCTTCTGTTTTTTTTTTTTCTCACATGTACGCGGGTATATTTATATATATTTGTTTACCTCGAAAATACGAGTAACAATTAAATTTGATTTGTGGTTTTAAAGATGTGTGATTTAGTTCAATACTAATTAATAATCAAGAAGTATAAAGTATAAATAAAAGAAATGAATAAATCAAACCAGTGTTACTAAGCAGTATGGACCTCGAGCCCAGTGTCCTCGAGATGGATCAAGAACAGTAAAGCAAGAATAATAAATTTAAAGGACAATTCTGATGAACAATGAGCGAGAAAAGTAAGAGAGCATATTCTGCCAATGATTAGATGATTCTTACAAATGATTAGGATCCTCTTTATATAATAGGGAAACCCTAAATAAGACACAATTCTATTTACAATAAAGAATCTTATTGGGACAGCAGTCTAACCGCCTAGTACGGATTCGTAAAAATCTATTCCGAGATTTACGCCATGATTTAGGGGACGTGGCAGGAATCTTTCTCATTCCGTTACAAATCTGTAACGGCATTATCTCGGGGTTGAGCAAACTCGGCTTTGATACTCATTGTACTTCGATCCTCTGACATTCCATTCTGTCTTCGAGCTCGAGTCTGGTCCATCGAGCTCGAACTCGACCTTGCCTGAACTTGGTCTTATGGCGACCCCTCGAGCCCGGGAAATCGGGCATATCTAATTTCGACCGTATACAGATAGTCCCCGCTTTCTTAGAGTAAGATGATAAGAAACAATTTGAACCTCGACTTTCCGAAGTCTCTGATGATGATGTCATTCCCGTGACGTAGGCGCACGAAGTGACCGAAATGTCCCGTCGGCTCGTTTCCCCTAAAACATTAAATGCATGCCAGTAATGGTCGGCCACTTAGCGCCGCCAAACTATCGCTGCTCATCTATAAATACGGGGCTCCTTCTACGAATTAAAAACTTTACTTCCTCATTATATTTACTCTGATCACCTTTCTTGTTCATCTCTTTCTCTCATCACCTACTTCCACTGCCCCTTTAGTGCCGGAAAACGCCAAACTCCCAGAAAACACCACGCTCCACTACCATATGCATTTCTTGGCTTAAAACTATGGCTACATTTCTTGGCTTAAAACTATGGCTAAAACTTCCAAAACAGTCCCCCAAAAAGAGAAGGCATCATCTTCTTCTTCTTCCTGGCCGGCCAAACCGGTGGCGGCGCCGGCTCTTCACGAAATCACTCTCGGCCCTTGTGTGATAAAGAAGGGTTTCAATATTGAAAATCCCCCCGATATCCCAGGCCGATGCGAACATGTATCTCGATATATTAGTTCGATATCGAAGAAGTACCTTAAGGCCATGAAGAAGGACTGCGGCTGGGGAGACGAGGTCGTGGTACAGATCCCAAACCCCGAGGAAAGCATCACTACTCACGTGGAGGGGTGCTTAAGTGTTTACACTTACCCCTTCACTTTGGGTCCCCTCGATCCGGTAGTGATTGATTTCTGCAAAAGGTACAAGGTTACCCTCGGCCAGATCCATCCTTCCTTTTGGCACATCGTGATTATGCTGCACTATTTCTCTAGCAAGGCCGAGGGATTAGAATTTACCCTTAACTATCCCATTCGGCTGTATCAGACTCAACTGTTTCAAGGGCTCATCAAGCTTCAACGTCGATCAAAAAAGGCCTTCTTTGCTAGTAATGATGAGGATAAAGATCGAGCTGGATAAGCCGGTTTATTAGAGTGAGGACCTCGGATGTCATCCCTAGGGAAAAAACGCCATTCCCGGAGAGATGGAACTTTAATCGTAAGTGAAGTTCTTTTCCAAATACCTACTCATATTCCGCATTCGCATTTTGTAATGCTTTTACCTCTTCTGCAGCTACTGCTAGGACACCTCACGCTATTCTCAACCTCGAGGACTGGGTCCAAAAGTGAGCTGCGACCTCCTCGTATGATGAGCGCAAATAAAGCGATTTATCGAGGGGTAAATGGGAGGCCAAACATCATGGTAAGTTCTCTTCCCCGGTTTTTGATACTTTTCTTTTATTGGTGATTTCATCTTGTTTATGTTTGTTTGTGCAGGCATCGCAGATGTCTTTGAAATGAGGCCAGCCCCACCCGGGGAAGGGACCGAGTCCCCGATTCCGAAATCGGAGAAAGATAACAAGAGAAAGAGGGCTTAGAAACCCGAAGACCCCCAAGATGTGGGGGCCCCTACTCGAAAGACAAGGAGGAAGCTTATCCATGTGGACTTGGATTCAGCCATCCAACATCTGGAAGATGAAGAGAACGAGGGTGAAAAGTTGGCGCTGGTGCCTCGAACAAGGAAATCAGTCGAGGCCGCCAAGTCCTCCGAACCTGAGACCTTGCCTCATGATGAAGGAACTCCAAAGAAAGAATCAGGCAAAGCTCTCGAGTCCCCCGAGATGGAGATCATTCCCCCTCCTTCAACAAGTACGCCGGAGAGGGAAAGTGCTAAGAGGGCCGAAGCTAATCAGAACGCCCCGAGAGAGGAGCTTGGGGCTATGACAATGGGTCACTCACCTTCTCTACCATCTTACTCAGAAGAGGCAATAATGGACGCTCGGGCTCACCCGAGCAAGGTTCTCGAAGAATATCCTTTTTGGGATTGTTTCACCGGGGTTGATGATGCTGCTGACCTTAATGATGCATCCACCCTCTTCGAAGAGGCTCAACGTCTCTTCTCTCGGGTAAACACTAACTTTTGTTGTTGTAATTTTCTTTTTCCTCCCCTTCTTTTGACTGACGTATCTTCGTTTCATGTGTAGGCCATCATCAAGGTCAGGTCCGAGCTGAGCCAATGTGAGGTCGAGCTCAGGAAGGCTTCGGATGAAGAGAAGGCCTTGAGGCTCCTTTGTAGCCAAAAGGAGGAGGAGCTCAAGGACCTTCGGGCTGACTTGGCCAAAGCTTGAAAAAATGAGGTCGAGCTAGACGAGCAGGTAACCGTGATTTTAGCAAAGTATGGTCTTCTTGGTCCTACTGCGGAGGCTAACACTTTGACGTCTCAGCTGTAGCAAAAGTTGGGAATGATTGGGCAGCTCCGGGGCGAGGTCGATCAAGTTAAGGTTGACTGCCACTGATGGAAAGAGAGCATTGATCGGCTTGCTGCCGATAAAGAAGCTGTTCTAGCCCAATTGGCCTTGGCTAAAACTCAACTCTGAGGCATTAAAGTGAAGAATCTTGCCCAGGCATGAAAATTGAGGAGCTAGAGGCAAAGCTTTCTAGAGCCGAGGGTGAAGTTGCACAGCCCAAGGCTGAAGTTGAGAAGACGAATGCTACGGCTGATAAGACCATTGCCGTATACTTAAGGGATGTCGAGGCAGTTCAAGCGGATCTAAGGAAGGCCTCCAACCGAGAAAAACGTAGTAATGATTTTGCCAAGTGCCAAGCCCGGAGGGAGACTCTCGAAGAAATCCACGCCCGAGGGTTCGACCTCACTGAATAAATAGCCCAAGAAAAGGCGCTGGAAACTGATGCCAGGTTTCTTGTTTCTTCTAATAACGAAGATGCCGTTAGTGGTTCTGAGGATGGGGGAGATGAGGAAGGAGTCCCCGAGGAGGAGAAGGTTCCCGAAGATATAGCTCCCGAGGATGCAGTTCCTGAGGATGTGGCTCCCGAGGATGTGACCCCGAAATAGATTAGGTTCTTTTTTGTTTCTTTGTTTTTGTGTAAGGGCCCCTCGTGGGTGTTGTAAATATATTTTGTAAATAAATACAAAGAATTCATGTGCCTCGTCTCTGATTCGTAATGAATTCCGCATTGTCTTTATTTTGTGTAAAATTTTGATAACAACCCTTAGGTTTTTAGTGATCAGTGGGCGATCTTTATAATAGAATACCTCTTAAGGTTTTCGTACATCCTCGAGCTAAGCTTAAGTCGATTTGATGTGAGCTCGGGATGATGGGACTTTTGAGTCCTAGTTGAGTGAGAAAAAGGTCTTGAACTCCGCATGCTTCGACCCTTAGGCTCTTTTATATTGGCCCTTAGGCTCTTTTTGATTAGCCCTTAGGCTCTTTAAGTTGGGCCAATTCGGCCTCTAAAGCGGCTATAATTTTCCTCGTATCGGCTAAAAGACTTAGTGAAAATTTTTCTATGCCTTAGCATGTGTTTTTTGTACCCGTTGGGATTTTTGAAGGTTCGAACGATTGGAACCTCATTTGTAATTTGTTTGTGTAACGATAATCGAATACCTCTTGAGATTTTTTGGAAGGCTGATGTTATCGAAGCCTTTAAATTATTCGACGGTTGATTTTATTGAAGCCCTTTATCATTTGCTTTTGCCGAGGGTAGCCTGATTTAACCTTATTTTCAAAGTGTTTGAAGGCCTTTAATTTTATGGCGGAAGTCGGACGTCTCCGAGCCGCATTATTTCGGCCGTAGCCTTTTTATATGACCATAGTCTTTCATATGGTCGCAGCCTTTCATATGGCCGTAGCCTTCGGGTATATCTTTTGGACTTGTTTCCCGATAACCTTTCAAACTTGTTCGGAAGGTTAGTCCCCGAGTATGATCACCTTGGCCTTTATATCGAGGGGATGCCTTTTTGAGGTCTTATGAGTTCGAGTTTTCGATGACTCGGATATTGTTATTGTCGATGATAGTCCCCGAGTATTTGGGGTGCATTTGTGTTCTGGCTCTTGAGCCGTTTCTCGTAGAACTATAAGTATGAAGCTCGTATAATAGTAGAGTTCTTTGAGACACAATGTGTTTTGATATAGAAAGGATGCTTCTTTGAATAATTGATACATGCGTACATGTTTCGCTGTCGGGGCTCGACTATTCTATATGGACACGGTTCATCTGACCGTTTGGCCCATTACAAAGTTCTCCTATTGAGGCCCTCTTTGACATGATGTATTTTCCTCGAAAACATAACCTCTGAGGGTGATGGCCCCCAGTATTCGAGGATGATTGAAAAGAAGCCTTGGATACTATTGAGTTCTCCTTAGGTAGCACATAGTTGTTGCCTCGTTAAAAACCTCGCCGGTAAAACCCATTTGGGACAAAATCCGATCTAAGGGAAAAAGAGTGCAATGCATGATTTAAAACCTAAGGCTTTCGTGTAGAAAGGTGTCTTCGATATCTTCGATCGATCACCTGCAACAGATTAGTTTCAAATTCAAACGGACAAAAGGAGAAAGTCATACCTTAGCAATAGTATCGTTTGAGTAGTGATACGTTCCAATTGTTTGACAGTTGTTCTCCTTCCATTGTTCTAAGTTTTTAAGACCCTTTACCGACAACTCCGATGATTCGGTACGGTCCTTCCCAATTCGGGCCTAGTTTCCCTTCATTCGAGTCTCGAGTATTGAGGGTAACTTTTCATAAAACTAAGTCCCCAATTCCAAAGTGTCGAAGATTGGTCCTTCTATTGTAGTATCTCTCGATTCTTTGCTTCTGCGCGGTCATCCGAACAAGTGTTGTCTCTCATTTTCATCTAATAGCTCGAGGCTAGTACTCATTGCCTCGTGATTTGACTCCTCTGACGCATGTCGAAACCAGGCGCTGGGTTCTCCAACCTCGACCGGGATAAGGGCCTCGAAGCCATATACCAAAGAAAACGGAGTATCCCCCCTGCTAGACTTTGATGTTGTTCGATATGCCCAAAGGACCTCGGGTAGAACTTCTCTCCATTTTCCCTTTGCATCGTCCAATCTTTTCTTTAAATTTTAGATGATAGTTTTGTTTGTTGACTCGGCCTGTCCATTTCCGATCGGGTGATATGGTGTTGATAAGATCCTCTTTATTTTGTGCGCTTCGAGGAACTCCGTCACCTTGTTGCCGACGAATTGCTTTCCATTGTCACATACAATATAGGCGGGCATCCCAAATCGACATATGATATGGTCCCAGATGAAGTCAATAACTTCCTTTTCTCTGACCTTCTCGAAGGCTTGGGCTTCCACCCATTTAGAAAAATAATCAGTCATAAACAAAATAAATTTAGCTTTACCTAGGGCCATTGGTAGAGGGGCGACTATGTCCATTCCCCATTTAATGAAAGGCCACGGGGATAGGACCGAGTGGAGTTGTTCTCCAAGCTGTTGGATCATCGGTGCAAACCATTGGCACTTATCACATTTTTTGACAAACTCGTTAGTATCTTTCTCCATGTTGTCCTAGTAATACCTTGCTCTAATAATTTTGCGAATCAAAGACTCGGCGCTAAAGTGATTCCCACAAGTACCTTCGTGGATTTCTCATAGAACATAATCGGTGTCCATCGGCCCTAAACATAGCGCTAATGGTCCATCGAATGTTCTCCTGTACAATGTTTCATCTTCATCTAATGCGACCTAGCAGCCTTGGTTCGTAGGGCTCTCGATTCTTTGTTGTCCGACGGGAGTTTTCCATTTTTCAAATAATCGACATATTTATTCCTCCAATCCCATGTCAAACTTGTAGAATTTATCTCGGCATGACCCTCTTCAACCACAGACCTCGATAATTGGACGACAGTCCTCGGGACGATATCATCTTCTTCAACCGAGGATCCCAAGTTAGCAAGTGCATCGGCCTCACTATTTTGTTCTCGAGGAACATGATCCAGAGTCCACTCCTTGAAGCGGTGCAAAGTTACCTATAGCTTATCCAAGTACCGTTGCATCCTATCCTCTCGGACTTCAAAACTTTTGTTTACCACCAACAATGAATCGCACTTGGCTTCAATGACTTCTGCCCCCAAGCTCTTAGCTAGCTCCAGACCTGCAATCATGTCCTCATACTCGGCCTCATTATTAGTCAGCCTAGAAGTTTTGATACATTGTCTAATGGTACTACCTGTAGGTGGCTTCAAGACAATGCCAAGCCCGGACCCTTTAACATTCGAGGCACTGTCCGTGAATAGGGTCCATACCCCCGATGATGTACCCGATCTTAGCAGGAGTTCTTTCTCCACTTTGGGTACGAGGGTCGGCGTAAAATCGGCCATAAAGTCAGCTAGGATTTGAGACTTGATGGCCGTTCGGGGTTGATATTCGCTATCGTACCCGCTAAGTTCGACAGCCCATTCGGCCAACCGGCCCGATAGCTCGGGCTTATGCAAAACATTTCGAAGGGGGTAAGTGGTTAATACACATATGGGATGACACTGAAAATATGGCCTTAGCTTTCTAGATGCGCTTATCAATGCAAGTGCTAATTTTTCTAAGTGAGGGTATCTAGTTTCAGCATCTCCTAAAATTCGGCTTACATAATAAACAGGGAATTGCGTACCTTGCTCTTCTCGAACTAGTACCCCACTTACCACTATCTCGGATGCTGCCAAATATAAGTAAAGCTTTTCATATACCTTCGGGGTATGAAGCAAGGCGGGCTCGATAGGTATCGCTTCAATTCTTCCAAGGCTTGCTGCATTCCGGGGTCCATGCAAAATCCTTTTTCTTTTTTAGCAAGGAAAAGAACCTATGACTTCGATCTGATGACCTCGAAATGAACCGACCCAAGGCAGCTATTCGTCCTGTTAGCCTTTGAACGGCCTTCATACTATCCACGACAGTGATATCCTCGATAGCCTTGATCTTATCGGGGTTGATTTTGATACCCCGATTCGACACCATGAAGCCGAGGGACTTACCCGAGCCGACTCTGAAAGCACATTTTTCTGATTTAAGCTTCATGTTGTATTTCCTCAAGATTTTGAATGTTTCCTGCAAATGAGTTAAATGGTCCTCTGCGCACAGGGACTTAACCAACATATCATCAATGTAAACTTACATCGATTTACCTATCTGTTCCTCGAACATTTTGTTAACTAGGCGTTGGTATGTAGCTCCTGCATTTTTTAGCCTGTAGGGCATTACGTTGTAACAATAAGTTCCAAATTTAGTGATAAACGAGGTCTTTTCCTGGTCATCCGGGTCCATCTGAATTTGATTGTACCCGGAGTAGGCGTCGAGAAAAGTTAGGATCTCGTGGCCGACCATGGCATTGATCATACGATCGATGTTGGGCAATGGGAAAGAGTCTTTTGGGCATGCTTTGTTTAAATCCTTGTAATCTACGCACATTCTAAGCTTGTTTCCCTTTTTAGGAACTACAACTACGTTGGCTAACCATTTGGGGTATTTTACCTCCCGAATAGACCCTATTTTAAGAAGTTTGGTTAACTCATCCTTTATGAATGCATGCTTCACCTCGGACTGGGGCCTCCGTTTTTGCTTTACCGGTTTAAACCTGGGGTCGAGGCTTAACCGGTGTGTTGTTATATCCGGTGGAATCTCTATCATATCTAAATGGGACCAAGCAAAGCAATCTATATTATCAATAAGAAATTGAATGAGTTTTTTCCTGAGTTTGGGGGTTAATCCCGTTCCCAGGTATACCTTTCTCTCGGGCATGTATTCGATCAATATGACCTACTCCAGTTCCTCGACCGTTGACTTAGTTGCATCGGACTCTCCGGGAACAATGAAAGTTCGAGGAGTAAGGAAATCCTCTTCTTCGTCTTCGATTATCTGTTGCTCCGATTTTGTCGAGGCTAGAGGCGGTGATTGCTATTTAGCCGCCTGCTTACCTTTGGTGTCAACTTTTCCGAGCCTGAAGACTCTGGTATCGACGTCACTTCATCGACTGCAAATATTTCCTTTGCAGCGTGTTGCTCCCCGTAAACCGTTTTCACTCCATCCTCTGTTGGGAACTTCAGTATCTGATGAAGAGTTAAAGGTACTGCCCTCATGTTGTGTACCCATGGTCTCCTGAGGAGTGCATTATACCTCATGTCGCCTTCAATGACATGGAATTTGGTATCTTGTATGGTCCCGGCTATGTTTACTGGGAGGATTATCTCCCCTTTTGTTGTTTCGCTTGCCACGTTGAAGCTATTTAAGACCCGAGATGCAGGTACAATCCGATCCTGTAGGCCGAGCTGTTCTACGACCCTCGATCTTATTATGTTTGCTGAGCTACCTGGATCCACTAGAACACGTTTAACTTGAATTTTATTTAAAAGAATTGAAATTACCAGGGCGTCATTGTGTGGCTAAGATATGCCTTGCGCTCCCTCGTCATAGAATGATAGGACGTCCTCGGGCACATAGCTACGAGTCCGTTTTTCTCTGGTGATCGACACCTTGGTGTGTTTGAATACAGGTCCTTGTGGGACATCGACACCGCCAACGATCATGTGGATTACATGTTGTGGTTCTTCCTGTTCTTTTTTCCTGCTTGCATCTCTCTCCCTCAAGTGGTTCTTAGCTCGATCACTGAGAAATTCTTGAAGGTGACCTTCGTTGAACAACTGAGCTACCTCCTCCCTTAGCTGCCTGTAGTCTTCGGTTTTATGACCATGTGTGCCATGATACTTACACATCAAATTTGGATTCCTTTGAGAAGGGTCGATTTGTATGGGGCTGGGCCATCTGGTGTCCTTGATTCTTTCAATAGCTGACACGATCCCGGATGCATCTACACTGAAATTATATTCCGACAATCGAGGTGCCTCCGCGGGGTCGGTATGTTTATCGAACCCATTCTTACTCATGAGTCCCCGACAACTTTGACCTCGATCATTTCTCCGATCATTCCGAGGAGCGTTACGACCCGAGCCATTGTTTCTCCGATCGACATACGGCTGATACTGTTCCTTGTTTAACCTCGATTCCCTGTCTGTATCCCTTGGGGGCTTGGCTGCCAATCTATTAGGATGAACTAAACCCGAGGGGGCTCCAGCTGGTCGTCCTTGACCTTGATCTTTTACTGATAACGACTATGCACGTCTGACCACATCACAGTTGGATACTCGATCAGATTCTGCTTTAATTATCGAGATGCGATCGAACTCCTCTCATTCAAACCCTACATAAAAGCTTGCACTGCCCAGTCATCTGAGACCGGTGGTAATTCCATTCGCTCCATCTGAAACCTAGACACGAACACCCTCAACATCTCGTTGTTCCTCTGTTTTATCTTGAAAACGTCCGATTTTCTCGTCGCCACCTTTATGGACCCGGCGTGTGCTTTTACGAAGGTGTCTACTAACATAGCAAACGAATCAATAGAGTTAGGAGGCAAGTTGTGATACCAAATCATTGCTCCTTTCGACAAAGTTTCCCCAAAAATTTTCAACAACACTGACTCGATCTCATCATCATTCACGTCGTTTCCTTTAATCCCGCAAGTATATGAGGTAATATGCTCATTACGGTCGGTTGTCCCGTTATATTTGCGTATATCGGGCATGCGAAACATTTTAGGAATGGGCATCGGAGCCGCGCTCTGGGGGAATAATTTTTGTATGAACTTTTTGGCATCTAAACCTTTCAAGACCGGGGGTTCCCCCGGTATTTGGTCAACACGGGAGTTGTAAGTCTCCACCTTTTTGTCATTTTCTTCAATCTTCTTTTCCCCTGACTCAATCCTCTTGGTGAGCTCTTCGAGAATTCTCATAATGGTGGGGTCAGTCCCCGAGCCATTTTCGTTTGACCTCTCTTGCGCCGGTTCAGCACGTCGAGTGTTTTCTGGTTCGGCTATACTCGGAGTTTTATTCGGACTTTGAAGTTGAGCAATGGCAATCTGATGAGCTTGCAGCATCTCGAATATAACTTGGAGGCTGACTCCCCCATCTCTTATACCTTGTGTTCCTTGGCCCCCAGATCGGGCCTCCCTGTGTACACTTCCTCTAAGGTCTGCACCTAAATCTGCTGCAATGTGCGAACTAACATCAACTGGTTCCACATTTGGCACTTCCCCAGGGTTTATCAGTGGTACACCGACCCCTACATTGTTGTTTTCCCTATGAAATTCAAGAACTTCGTTGTCATGAACAGGTGCGTTTTGCGAGTTTGACATGTTTAATCCTGAGAATCAAAAATTCTTGACAAGAAAAAGTGTAAAAATAACGTGTGTTATGAGAATCAGTACTGAAATAATCACTATTAACTTTAGCCCCACGGTGGGCGCCAAACTATTTACCTCGAAAATACGATGAACAATTAAATTTAATTTATGGTTTTAAAGATATGTGATTTAGTTCAATACTAATAAATAATCAAGAAGTATAAAATATATATGAAAGAAATGAATAAACCAAACCAGTGTTACTAAGCAGTATCGACCTCGAGCCCAGTGTCCTCGAGATGGATCAAGAACACTAAACACTACAAGAAAATAGGCCTTTAGCGAGAGGAAATTTGGTCGTTAAAAGTCCAGATCCGGTCGCTATAAGTCAATAACGACCGATAAAAATCCGGTCGTCGCCGATCGTTAAAAGCTCCGACGTTAAAAGTGAACGACCGATTTTCAATCCGGTCGTTAAAGACCCTTTAGCGACGGCATTATTTCCGGTCGTTATATATCGTTTTTAGCGACAGGATTTTTCCCTCATTAATGTGTTATCCAGTCGTTAAAAGTCTTCAATGCTAACAACTAATTTGGTTCTTACAAGTGCTTTTAGGGACCGAAAGTCCCTTCGTTAATTGTATAATTACATTTAATCGCTAATGCCTAATAAACTATTTGAGAAACCTGTTATTCAATAGATACTATGATCACATTCCCTTCGCTACTTGAAAATTTTAATAAATACAATGACAAAAATATATATTTCACTAATAGTACATATGCTTTCATACACACACCAGACACATTTGAAAATCAACCAAATGATTGATATTCTGTTAATACAAAGATCTAAGCATTACATTGATTACCAGAAAGAAATTCAAATAGTATAACATCACCACATTACCAGAAAGCAATCCAAATAGTATAACATCATTTTTAACAATTCCTAAAAAGAGAAAAAATAAAACTGCAGCATATGTACATAAGGCAGTGCCTTCAAACCATCCCTAACATAACAAAATTCTCTTGTTCTTCAACTTGATGTGCACTTTCTTCAACAATAGGTTCTTCAGACTTCCAAGTTTTTGATCTGTTGAAGTAAAAAATTTATGTCAGTTTGTAACAAAGAATAAACAATTAAAGAAGAAGATTAGACTCATCAAAGACTACACTGATCGCCCTAGTGAAATAATACAATTATCAGTTGACATAACAGTAGGCAATATTGTAGCAGAAAAACGTCACATTATATTTTCTACGTTCACGGACAATGATCAGAAGACTCATGAAGTTCTAAATCACACATCCTAGTCATACTAATACCTGCATAGCAAATTGTCTTATTCTGGCAAGCACATTCTATATAGAGCTTCATGTGATTCTACACATAAGGCGAAAAAGCGATTGAGATACAAAATGCATATAGAAACTTTTTAGAAAGAGTCAATAATGACTTCAAATCAAGTCTCTTTGAAGAACCGATGATTGTTCATATACCAAACTTCCCTTTACAACTCACCTTTTGGTTCTGCTTTGAGGTATATTATTTCATCAATTCTCTGTTCATTGAGCTAGATTATGACAACTCTAGGTGATATTGGGTATGGAACTTCATTCTTGCTTATAAATTTACTTGTCTCGATGACTATATTTTTATTTAAATTCATAAACCTTAATGTAATGGAAAAAAATTCATTGAACATTCTAACAGTTTCATCATAGAGTATAATATTAATGGCATCTAGCACACATCGATATGCAACTTCTAGCACATGCCAGATGTGTAGAAGCACACAGTATAAAGGATCAACTTTCCAATTAATTATGTGAAAGAGAATTCACTTTTGATAATTATAAGCTCTTCGATTACCTGGAGTCCAAAAAATATCAACCCAAAACTATCTGTATGATATTGGTTTTAAAGAATGCTATTTGGTATCATTCTTTGAAAGAAGCTGTAGCGTAAAAACATTTTACTCTAAGTAATTCAACTGATTCTATTCTACATAATATGAACTAGCACTGGTAAGATGAAATAGCTAACTTGGGGGAAGTCACCTTCAACTATTATTAAAAACCAGATGTTACATTTGTTAAGAACAAAGTCACCATTAAAGCTGTTGAAAATCGAAATACTAGTGTTATTTGCTAACGCTGTCTCATGCCAAGCAATCGAAGGAAGGAGATGAAACATCATTAAAAAATAAATGGTATTGAGACAGAAAGCTCATTTTCATTGCACTTGCAATTTTATTTTTCAGAAACTATTTCGTCTCAAATAGATAACGATTGACTTATCTTCTTTTACTTATGCATAAATGGAATATTAAAATTTTCAAGACAATAGTTCAGAAGAAATCAAATGCTTGACAATTGGGTGTAACATGGGATCAAACTGCTGGCAGCTTATCCATTTGGGGTTGTAGTTAAATAAGTTGGCAGGATTTGCAAAAATATTTTTACATAGTGCAAAAAATATCAGCACAAGAGTGGTAGAATATTCTCATCATTCTAATCGGTGCTGCTTATCTCAACTCTCAAGTACATCTATAAACTATTCAGTGTGAATATGTTGGTTCTTGATAAAATAAACTAAGGGTGAATCATAGACAGCATTCCTAGAAATCATCTTCCTCTATATCTGTAGGTCAATATCAAAAACCTCCATTGAGGAAGGTTCCAAGTAATACATACAACAATGGGATTAAAATCAACTCAGTATTAAATGCCCCTCCACCAAGTTTTTTTTTGGTTTGAGCTCTATCTTTTTCACAGGCAAGGAAAAGTACAAGAAGAGGTGATTAATGTAAAATTGTATTATTTTTATGTTTTAGATAAAGTATTTTTTGAAAGGTGATTAATAGAATTTTTAATCTACTAACCTGTTAAATGCTTCAATCTATTGTTCACTTGAAGATGATGATGAAGCCTGGTTAAACACTGCACTTGCAAGTTGTGCATATTTACTGTCTAGAACTTCGCATTTACTCTCTAGCCCTTCTATGCGTCCTTTTAGTGATTCATTTTCTTTTTCAGTAGCACTCAGCTTTTCCAACAATGCAGCCTTGGAGGAGTTACCACCTTTTAACTCCTTAGCAGTAATTCCACCACCAAATCCAACTACATGACTCTTGCGTTGAGGTCCGAAGCACCTTTCTATGACCTCAATGTTTGTAAGAGACGATTCAGATTGCACCAGTTCTTGAATTTTAGCCTATAAATTACAAGAGTATTGGAAATAATACAACACATAAAATAAAATGATGTAAAATAAAATTTGACAATAAACTTACATATTTTTCATTGGTTTCAGGTTCGACAAGCTTGTCGTCCTTCTTCGAGTCTCAAAAAAGATAGTTGCCATATCTGGGGGGTTTCCATCTTTGCCTCCCTTCACATTTAAATAAATAAGTCACAGAATTTTTTTAACTAAGATGAAGTTTCTCAATAAAAATTGCAATACTTACTCACCAATTCATACATGATCTCTCGAATAGGCTTACTACCCGTACGATGAGGCATTGTCAACTTAGATCTATTGATCGAGTTTCTTGTACTTGTTTCCTAAATTAACAATACGCCACCAAAATTATGGTTAGCCACTTAATATAAGAAGATTTTAATAAATAGTTATGAAACCTTACCTTAAATTTTTCAGTTAAAAAATGCTCTTTGACCAGCCATTTCCAATCACTCTCGTCTACCCCCTCTGGTACCTCTCTTAAAGCATCGCGGAATGGCTTAGACTTTATGTTCTTGTGCATCGATCCTCTCCAATTGTTCCATAACTTTCTCATATGTTTCAAGACATGATCTCGTTGATTATTTATGTTATCACTATCAAATTTGTCCTATATTATTTCACAAGTATCATTAATAATGAAACTCAAAAAAATTTCAAATAAATTAGAAAAATAAATTTTTAACCAACTATGTGTATCACAGGAAATTATAAAGCTCATAATGGTTAGACGAGTTCTAATTTATAAAGAGGGCATATTCCTTAAAGAAAAAAGTGAAGCGAGCATCAGTTGATATTTGGTTCTATTTGACAGGCAAAAGAAAGATACTTATGCACAAATATACCTGCAACAGTCAAAATGAGAGGTTAGCCAAACTTGAAGCAGCAAATATGCATGAGTGAATATTAATAACAGAAGAATAGGTGTATGCCAAGATTAAAATGAGGAACAAATAGTAAATCAGTTATAAGTGCATCTAGAGAATCTAAGAAAGTGACAGGGTTGAGTTTATCTTAAATGTTCTGAAAGTACTTTATTCTAGGACTTGGCAACTATTACATCAAAATCTCCAAATATAATGCAAATTATTTTTTGACACCACTACATTATTAGATTAAGTTAAAATATAATAACCAATACACCTCTTCATAGAAAAATAAAGGAAAAGTAAAAGCACAGTGTTACTTAGTCATTTGCAAAGCATTAACGAATCATGATATATGGAGCAGCCAAACTTTTTAAGTGCTTCACATATAGTACTTCTCCCTATTTGATTGATAAATAATGCACACAATTTCACAAAGATAATACCTGATCCAAGAACTAAGTAGATATTGGTCTTTTACAATATCTACTTTTAGTACTCCTGCATAGGCTAAAACATGATGAATTTTATTTACATTTGGAATTGACACCTCTAATTATTTACGCTGGAGTAGTTCTTTTTCAGAAATAAAAAAAAGTTTCGACAAGTTCACTAGATTCTGAAACTGCAGACTAGTACAAAAATCTTAACATATTTGTAACCTTTGTGTTGTATTATTCATTCACGAATTACAGACTAATATAAAGTCACAATTCACTTAAATTCTTTAGTTTCCAGTTTTGTGAAGCATTTCATTCACTTAGAATTAAACTCGTAATATAAATGAAAATAACTTCAAGCGTACGCTTCAAGAAGAATCATGGTTTTAGTCAAAAGAAAAAAGAGAAAAGTCATCAATATATACATGCCTACAACAGTAACAAGTGCCTATCTCTGTCTTGACTGTAAAATTGCAATTGAACTTTCAATATGGTAAAGCCAGCCTTTCAATGGATGATGTAATTAAGCTCACAGTATTTCCTTTTCATTTGTGAAGAAGAAATAGAGAAGGCAAATCAAGATAGTAATAGTTTAAATTCTTACGGTAACAGCTTGCCACATGTGCTCCAGCTTATATTCTTCGATTTCCGTCCATGAGTGTATGCGTAATGGGCACATATTACGGTCACGAACTAATACACCTAAGTGTCTCGTAAATAAGGCATGATGCTTCCCAACAACTCGATTGTTGTAAAAAGTGACTCTCAACTTTTCTCCAGCTTTGAGTCCTGCAACTTTTTTACACCTATTTTTTCCTCTCACTTTTTTGGCTTTTTCAGTTTCATGTGGCCCTGTAATATCAATTAAGTCAAACAAATAAAAAAATCCAGTACAATAACAACAAAAAAAAATTACAACTTAAGACAATAATATACTTATTTCGCTTCTTTTTGTGCCTTGCTCGCTTCTTCATCAGGGAAGGAAGCATCACATTCCAATATTGGATCAAAACCAGGAGGCCCAAGACTATCCTTCTCAGCTTGCTTATTCTGATTAGAAGCTACTGCATTATAGTTTTTGTTTTTGCTAATCGAAGTTCTCTGTTCAACGCTTACTCTTACTTTTTTGGCCTTTTCATGTTCATATGGACCTGTAAATCACAATTAAGTAAAAAAAAAAATCAATACAATAACAACAACAACAAAGATTACAACTTAAGAAAATAATATACTTATTTTGCTTCTCTGAGTGCCTTGCATCGCTTCTTCATCAGAAAAGGAAGCATCATATTCCAATATTGGATCAAAACCAGGAGGCCCAAGACTATCCTTCTGAGCTAGCTTATTCTGATTAGAAGCTACTGCATTATTGTTTTTATTTTTGCCCATCAAAGTTCTCTGTTCAGCGTTTGCTCTTATTTGTTTGGACTTTTCAGATTCATATGGACCTGTAAATCACAATTAAGTCAAAAAAAATCCAGTACAATGACAATAACAAAAAATTACAATTTAAGACAATAATATACTTATTTCGCTTCTTTGTTCAGCGTTAACTCTTACAGAACCAAAAGCTCTGAAGCTTTTCCCTCGTCCCCTTGCTAAGGCACCAGGTGGAACGTATGCATGCTTAAAAGTCTTCGAAGTTGATACCATTTCAAACTTCTGAGATTTTGATGGATCCATGTCAGCCTGATAGAAATAAAATTAGTTGATTAATAGATATTCATGTCAATTTCATCATATATGAACATGTGAAGGTGTAGGAAACAAACTAAAAAGTTAGTTGGCAATAGACAACAGTAATGAATAAAACTAACAGAAACATAACACATGAAAACTTAAAGAAAATAAATGTTTAGTGAGTCAATCCATTATATATGAACATACAATCAGCTAAGAAGAAATCCACTGGTGGAGTTTTAGAAATGTTTTTCCTTTCCTGCAACTTAACCTGTAAATCAAATGGGTTTTAGTATGGAACTTTTATTATAATAAAGGAGTTAACAAATTAAAAGCAGGTGTGATAGAACTCCAAACCTTCTTGAGTTCTTTTCCTTTTTAGTTGTGAAGAATTATCTAACTCCTCTAAATCATCAATATTCTCTTGCAGAATGTCAAAAGAATCACGAGGTTGCACCTTTTGTACAACATGCCAGCCTTTATTAGAAAGATCCTCAGCATAAAAAACTTGCGATGCTTGGTTGGCTAATACGAAAGGCTCATTTGTTTTCAGAAATCGCTGGCAGTTAACACTTACAAAGCCATATTCATCTATTTTAACTCCTTTTTCTTGGTCATACACATCAAACCATGTACATCGAAATAAAACCACCCTTCTTCCCGGAACAAATTGTAATTCTAGAATCTCTGTTAGTTCACCATAGAAATCGATATTTTTATTCTCTTCATCGGTCTCTCCAACTACAACCACCCCGCAATTTTGAGTTCTCAAACCTTTATCATAGTCCAACATGTGAAACCTATATCCATTAATAATATAGCCACGAAAACTTGTCACATATGGCGTGGGACCACGTGACAATGACAGCAAATCTGCCATTTTCTTACTGTCATCGTACTTTTGCAATCTTGCGACCTATCAAGATCAAATACATAGTTTAGCAAATAATAATTACATAGTTTGAAAAATATTATTATTAGTTGGTACTCACCTTTTCTTTTAACCAACTAATAAATTGTCTATCAGAATTTTCTTGAGAGGTATCAACTGGAGTTTGTGAAAACTCTCTACAAAATTGCAGTGTAAAAATATGTCAGCTTAAATTAATAAATAGAGAAGGTATTAAATTGTTATAACAAGTCTTTACTTACTCAAGAAATGGTTGAACTTCCTCGTTGTTTTCCAAAATATAAAAATGTGCTTGCTCCAGATCATTTGAATCAAGTTTGTCTATTTTCCCACCTCTTAAAGCTCTTCCAGATTGATAAAAAATTGCTAAACCTCCATCAGATTCTATAACACCACCATCATAATTTCGTTCAAGGCGATTAAACTTTGTTTCCATTGTATGCAAATACCTTGAACATAAGGTCATACATTCAGCTGCTAAATATCCCTCTGCAATAGAACCTTCTGCGCATGCCCTATTACGAATAAAAGGCTTCAAAAAGTATATATATCGCTCCATTGGGTACATCCATCGACATTGAATAGGTCCAGCAATCTTAGCTTCATTAGCTAAATGAATAGGCAAGTGCTCCATGACATCAAAAAATGTAGGAGGGAACACCTTTTCTAACTTGCACTCAGTTTTAGGAATCTGGCCATCTATCTGCTCTAATTCATTCATTCTTAAACATTTTCCTCCAAGCACATTGAAAAATAATGACAACTCAATAAGTGGTTCCCGTACAGATTTGCTAAGCATACCACGTATTGCAAGTGGGAGTAAATATTGTAGAAGGACATGGCAATCATGACTTTTTAAACCTGAAATTTTGCGATCTTTAAGGTTGACACACTGAGAAATACTTGATGAAAATCCATCTGGGACCTTTAAGTTCTTCAGGAAATTGAAAAACTTATACTTCTCTTCAGGAGATAGTGTAAAACATGTTGTTGGTAAGTCATACTTATCCCCATTTTTTATTGGATGCAATTCTTTTCTTATGTTCATTGCTTGCAAATCCAACCGAGTGTTTATGGTATCTTTGGTTTTCCCTTTAACATTTAAGATTGTCCCCAGAATATTATCACATATGTTCTTCTCAATATGCATCACATTTAAGTTATGCCGCAACAATAGAGTTCTCCAATAAGGAAGATCAAAGAAAATACTCTTCTTATTCCAATTATCACCCCTACTCTCATGTGATATTTTAACCTTCTTCTTTGGATCCTTTGTTAATTGTAAACCATCTAAATCAGCCACTTGATCAAGTATATCATCACTGGATAGCTTTTTGGTGGTAATCTTCGCTCCTTAGTGCCATCAAATGACTCTCTATCATTCCTCCATTTGTGATTAAGAGGAAGAAAGAGTCTATGGCCCATATAACATTGTTTTTTACAATTTTCTAACCTAATTGAAACAGTTTCTTTATTACAACATGGACAAGCCATTTTTCCCTTTGTACTCCATCCAGATAAATTTGCATATGCTGGAAAGTCATTAATGGTCCATAACAAAGATGCATGTAACATAAAATTTTGTCTAGTTGATGCATCAAAGGTCTCCACTCCAGATTCCCACAATTCTTTTAATTCCTCTATCAAAGGTTGAAGATAAACATCGATAGCATCTCCGGGACTCTCAGGACCAGGAATAATCATCGACAAAATAAAATTCTCTTTCTTCATGCATAGCCGAGGTGGTAAATTATAAGGAATAAGTACCACAGGCCAAATACTATATGGAATTTTGGAATTTCTAAATGGTTGAAAACCATTACTAGCAAGTCCAAGTCGAACATTACGAGGCTCAGCTGCAAAAGATTGGTGAAGTTCATCAAATTTTTTCCATGCTATTGAATCAGCTGTTGCCTCATTATTCCATCATCAACTCTTTTGTCATGATGCCATGTCATTAAAGAAGATGTCTTTGAGGACATAAACAATCTTTGAAGTCTTGGCTTTAGAGGAAAATAACGTAAAATCTTGTATGGTATCTTTTTTCCACTTTTAAATTTGGTTTCTCCACTGTGTTTATCCTCCTTCCATCTAGATACGCTACAAACTTTGCAAGATTCAAGAAACTTATCATCCTTCCAAATAACATACAATCATTCTTACATGTATCAATCTTTTTGTAAGAAAGCCCAAGGTCCCGAATAACCTTCTTTGCCTCATAATATGAATCTGGCAAATTAGATCCGTCAGGCAATAAATCTTCCTTCAACATCTTCAACAGCATTATAAATGACTCGTTACTCCAATTACCAATAGTTTTAATATGAAGCAATTTAACCAAAGTAGAAAGTTTAGAAATTTTTGAACTTTGGTACAAGGGTTGCTCAAAATCCTTTAAGACCCTATAGAATCTTTTTGCTTCAGGATTTGGTTCCTCCATGAGAAACTCATCACCATCATTGTTCATATTGTCTCCATCAAAATTGGGGTAAAGATCTCTTAAAATGTCATGTATTTCATCCTCACCATCACCATATTCAATGTCATTATCATCTACAAATTCAGAATCTGACTGTGCCTCACCTAACCTTTCCCCATGGTGATACCAAAAGTATAATTTTGAATTATCCCATGTACTATTAAATGTGATCTAACCAGCTCACGTGTTCCTGAAATTGCATTACAACATTTGATGCATGGACAACGTATTTCACACGTTTCTTCCAATCTTGTAAAAGCATAATTCAAAAATTTCTCTACCCCAAGTATGTAAGCATTATCTAGTCGATCATGAACAAGTTCCATCCATTGCTTATCAGGTGCCATACTCTGGTGCATAGAACAGTTTTAAAAAATAAAATAAAATATATGGCACCTGATAAGCAATGCAGAAAGAAACAAACATAAGTAAACAAAAACACATTAATCACCTCTGCCTATGAATATTAGTCAATCCAGTTCTCAAGAACAAGTGGACAAGCATTATAACTTTGAGTAAATGAGTTGTAGTCTCTAGACCCTTCTTGTAACAAATTTATGCTTAATGTTTTAACTTGTCTTTAAGAAGACATGTTTCTGATGCATGCTGCGTAAGTGTATAAGGATTTTCACCAGATTAGGGTAATGCTATTGTGATGGAGCTGTGTGTTCATTCCTAAAAAGTGTAAGTAGATTTAACACATTGCAAATTACTTATCTTTGTTCTTGGGAAGTGAATTTTAAGTATACATCTTCTTAAGGTTACTTGTGAGGTAGCATTCAAGACAATTCTAAGTATACATCTTTTCTTAATCCTGTCTTCAAAAATTTCAAAAAAGAAAATGTCTCTACATCATCAACATTTAGTTCAGATTCTTGAGTTTAAGGAAAGATATATTCTTAGAATATCCATATTCTGAAAGGCTTTTAAAGAAGTATAAAGGTCCAAAAGGAATAGGGGAACAAGGATTGTATAAAAATTCAGAGGAGCATGACAAGTAGCATAAAACCAATAGATATCTAACTTAGTAGTCAAACAATGGGATACGGGAATTATGTATCTTAGAAAGAAGCAAGTTCGAGCAAGTACAAACATTATACGAAAGCTCCACGTCCAATGAAATAGATTTAGAATCGCATATGCTCCATTAACTACATTACAAATTATTAGATACCTCTATTAAAATGAAGACGCAATTCTCCGCTAAAAGTTGGCGACCTTATGTGATATTAGAACTACACAAATGCAAATTTTGGCCAACCAATTTTAGTCTAGAGGTCAGGATAGACATGAAGGAAAAAATCAGATGCATTAGATTATTATATGAAGCTTAGATACAAAACTATTATACACTGCAGGGACATCTGAGTGACATTACTTGTTGATACAACGATATGTTTTTTAATAAGACCAGTATATTATTCATATATGCAATATATATACTCTGTTTCCCCCATCCTCGGAAAAAAGAAACACATATAGTTCAGCCATGCCCCATTGCTTGAAAACAAAGTAAATCAACCCCCTCCCCTTCCCCCACTCCTCCCAAAAAAAGAAAGTTAGAAGAAAACAACAGAAAAGGAGAAATATTTCTAATAAGGAACAAATAAAACCATACGAGTATGTTCAAATGAGTGGCTAAACCAATAAAAACTGGCAAGAGCATGAGTATATCCTTTTACTATACATAATATGTTCTCCAAATCGATTGATCTATTATGCTATTAAAAAGAATCTCCTTTCTTTCAAAATCAAACTCAATCCACATATATAATCTTCTTTACAAGATGAATACACATATTTGACATATAAAATAAATGCGAGCAAAAATCAATCAAACAAAAAAGAACTTTTATCAGCAATACTCTTCAAATTTGGATGTAATTATATATTTGAAAGATATGTAATTCTAAGAAGAAATCCAATATTTGATAAACACAGAGTTAATTCATACATAAGGAAAACACATAGGTTGAATAGAAGTTTCCAGATATACCTTGACAAGAAGGAAAATAAAACCCTAGGTTGTAGAGAAGAAGCCAACTTGTGATTCTTTACAGATCTTTGATCGCTCAAAGCTAGCTATGTGCGTGTATTCTTGTTACTGCAATTTGTCTTGTTCTCAATTGATAAAACAGAGAGAAGTTATCTTGTTCTCAATTGATAAAACAGAGAAAAGTGTTTTATTTTAGGAGGGGTGGTCACGAGAGTTGAGGGTTGTGGGCTGCTTGTGGATTGGGTAAAAAAAAACGAGGGAAAAACTGGCGCCTATTTATTATTTGTCTTATTGCTTATAATATATTTTAACGTCCGGATTATTTTAATTTTTAATGACCGAAAATCATCCCTTCGTAAATATAAACAAAAAATTAGACTTTAACAACCGAAAAAAAGTTTGGTCGTTATACATACACTTTTAACGACCGGATTCATGTCCCTTCGTTAAAATTTTGTCGTTGAAAGTCAATAATCTTGTAGTGAAAGCAAGAGTAACAAAGTTAAAGGACAATTCTAATGAACAATGAGCAAGAAAAGTAAGAGAGTATATTCTTTGCCAATGATTAGATGATTCTTACAAATGATTGAGATCCCCTTTATATAATAGGGGAACCCTAAATAATGTACATTTCTATTTACAGTAAAGAATCTTATTGGGACAGTTGTCTAACCGCCTAGTACGGATTCGTACAAATATATTCCGGGATTTACGCTATGATTTGGGGACGTGGCAGGAATCTTGCTCATTCCGTTACAAATCTGTAACGGCATTATCTCGGGGTTGAGCACACTCGGCTTTGATACTCATCGTACTTCGATCCTCTGACATTGCACTCTGTCTTCGAGCTCGAGTCTGGTCCATCGAACTCGAGCTCGACCTTGCCTGAACTCGGGCTTATGACGACCCCTCGAGCCCGGAAAATCGGACATACCTGATTTTGACCGTATACAATATTACATGTGCTAATTTAATATTACTACATCGTTTTGCCCATAGATTGTTCTTCCATACGACTACTACGCATAACACGTTAAACAGCTTTAGGGAGACCAATGATCTAGAAAGTGAGCAAACAAACTTTCCTCAAAATTGAGTTTAACTTCTGCTAATGCAAAAGAAATTTTCAACAATTAATTCATTTAAACGTAATTACAGACAAACATTCATCAAACTTGAAAAATAAGGCAGTCTAATTAATCTCTTACAACAAATTAAAATAAAGTAATTCTTTAGACTATTAGTGTATATAAGTTAAATACCTCAAAATTTTAGACTTTTATACAATCAAGACACGTCTCACATGTACAATAAATTAATGGGATGATTTATATCAGTTGGGATTAAACACATGACTTTAAGAACATCTCTCATCACTTACATCACCAACCCTAATCTTCTTGTTCTACAAGCTTAATGAAAGGAAAAAGTTGCTTTTATAATGAGAAAGGTAGACTTCTTTCTACAAAAAATTTCCATATGCATGCATTCTAAGGAAGTATAGGAAAAGAAGGTCAACCCCTTTATAAATTAATTCATAATTCCTTCCCAATAATCCACAAGTTAGGTAAAAAAGGTATTATAAGAAAAGAAATTAACGTGTTGGGCTAGTCAAAACCACAAAAGAAAGTGAGTTAGGCTTCTCAAGAAATGTGCATGCGTGTCCGTGGGGAAAAAGATATTAGGCTAATATAATTCAAATAAATTCTTAATATGATTTGATATTGTCTATTTCGAATCAGTCCAACTTTGACAAAAGACTCGTATCATTTAGAATATCTTTTACATTTTATATGTAGCTTATTTTCTCATGAACTTTTAATGTTAAATGTTGTTCACACACAGAACTGGGGGGGGGGGGGGGAGGGAATTAAGAAGATTCAGTATGGGATTTGGAGTCTTTGTGAAAGCACATGGAAGCCATAGATTATGGTTTTTGTGGAAAAAAATATGAGGTGGTTGGATATTTCACCACGACAAAGGCATCTTCACTTGCCATAGAAAATCTTGAAATTGAGTCTAAACCAAGAAAACTATCATGGTTTTTCTGTTAGCAAACATCAAACCTTAAAGAAATCTGTCTGTATTAAGATATATTCTTTTTCTTTGTTAAAAAAGGATGGAGATCCGAATACATAATAAGACCCAAGCAGGCTGGAACGTAAAACCACCTTTTTCACCCGAGAGGAAGTTGTCTCATATTCAAAATTTGAAGTTTATAAGTTTTATAATCTATAACGGTCTTATATTAATACTATAATAATAATTATAATAATAATAATAATTTAATTCACAATCAAATATATATAAATATTTACTAGATCTTCTAGCATATATACAAAATTGGGCAAAAACTATTATGTTCATTTGAATCGTTAACTATATCCTCTTGATCCGCCCCTGAATGGATGGTCCATTAACAAAGTTATTTATATTTGATCTCTTACTTTCTAGAATAATATGCGTATACTCCATAAAGATTAAGTCAATTCAAAGTCTTTGGAGATTTTGCGTGAGATAAGGAGATATGTCATGCTAATTGATAATGATACAAATTATTAAAGGATATTAGTTAATTAAAGGACCCTTGTGGAAAAGACGTCAGATAATTAATAAGCGTATTTTAATTGCACCAAGGGGCCAATGGTTGTGGACAAGAACATGGATTGAACACCTAAAAGTGTTAATGAATTTAATAGAATAAGATATTGTAGATTGAGATGTTCTTGCTAGATAGAGACCGTTATACAAAATTCAAAAAGAAAATTTACAAGAATTTCATAAATATGTAAAAATAATTTAAGAACATCACCTACTGAAAATATCTCATGACCTTCTTGTCCGCAAACCTATTTGAAATCTTGAATTTAATACCACCAGCTACTAATGACAAAAGAACCAAACGCAATTAAATGTGGTGCAATGAAGCAGCTAGACCACATCTCTACCCTACATGAGAGTGTGATCATGTTTCATGTACAAAAATATCATATATGTTGTTTCAATCAAATTTAATTCTAACTTACCAAACAACATCACATGAGAGGTATGATAAACTCGCACAAACTTGCCTCATTTAAATGATTCTGGGACTTAATTTATTTTTTATCAAGCTGTTTTTAGTAATAACAGTAAAACAATCGCCAATGGATATAATGAGATGGATGAGATTCTTTCGCCCTTAATCAAAGTTTTCGAGTTTGAGGTCTGTGAATGAAAAAAATCTTGATAGCTAGGGAGTGCTTCCTCTTCGCATGGGTCCTATACAACGAATCCAGATTAATCAGGCCCGATGCATGCCAAACACGGGATGGTTAAACAAAAAGAAAATGACGGCAGAGAGCAAGTTGCATTGTTAGGAACCCATAATATGGGGCAGCCCAATGCACTAAGTTCCCGCTATGCACGGGGTCCGGGAAAAGGCCAGACCACAACGGTCTATTGTACGCAGCTTTATCCTGCATTTCTGCAAGAGGTTGTTTCCACAGCTCGAACCCGTGACCTCATGGTCACACATGACAATAACTAATTATCAGCTACGCCAAGATTCCCTTCGAACCCGAGAACAATTTAATATATGTCCTTATAGGAAAAGAATGATGAGAAACTTTTCCTTCTTGGTTGTTAGTTGTCACTATTTTTCATCTCATTTTGGAGACTTATGATGGAAACAGAAAAAAAAGAGAGTCCCCATTCCTTAGCAACTTGGTACCAGGACTAATCACTTTCTGAAGACAAAAGTTTTTGCAAGTTGCAGAATAATAGGACACCAACTTTGTAAGAACTAAGGCAAGTTGGGTTCATGCATTAATCATCTATATAACCTGTTTCCACAGACCACTAGTAATTGGCAACATACGCTACCTGGCTCTTATATCTTAAGCCACAGAAACACTACCCAACCAAATTAAACAACAAATGAAAGATGTGGTAGCCTTTCTCAGATTTTGTCTGTTCACAACTTCACATACAAAAAAAGAGTTCAAGACAAGATGTGTAACATGTATAATATTTGAGTTAATAAGTAATTGTCTACACTAATCATAAGAAAGTGATCTGTTTTCCCAATAATCAATGGTTTTAATTTATTTCTACACAACAAACATTTAAAGTATATGATCATCTTATCCAAATAATAAATATTTAATTACTTAATTATATTATGTCTCAATACGTCTCCTCATGTGTTAGCTCGATTCTTTTTTCATTGGTCAAACATGTAAAATATGTTTTGCTTTTTTTGCTAGCGTTTGAGAATTGAGCCTACGATCTCAATTATCTGCTATAGTATCATATTGAAATTTTTGAGTTGCCTCGTACGATTAGAGAGAACACAAGCATAGTTATTTAATTATATTATGTATCAACAAAACGTTGCTGAAGAAATGAAGGAGACTTGGCATCCTAAACCTCAAACTCAATAAGTTACGTCAAAGCTAGCCTTATATTATGTTACAACTTACGATGATGCAAGATATTGGCAGGCTTTTGAATTTCCACGTGCATTTACATATTTCCTTTTTTCTTTTCTTTTTTTTTTTGTTTTCTTTTTCCTTTTCTTTGTTTTTCCACTTTTGGTCTGGGGAGTGGGTGTGGTGTGGGTGTGGGTGTATATGGGCGAATGTAACTTAATATCGGGTTCATCTTAACCGATATTTTCGACGTAGAGTTAGTGGTGGAGTCATATTTTTCATTAAGGGGCATCAATATAAAAAAGTAAATATACAAAAAAATCTAGGGGAGTCAGCATATATAGTCAACATATAGTATATATGTTACAATTATTTTTTTGGCCTACATACACAGTGTATTTTTGTCACCCCTTGCTATAAGGTGGCTCCGCCACTGCGTGGAGTACTATACATATTTATGTGTAAATATATATTAGCTAAAATTGCAATAAACAATAGATACAAACTCTAACTTTCATATTATAATGAGTTTAATGTTATAAACTTTAAATGTTGAACTCATAAACTTTAAATTTTGGATTCACTAGAGTATAGGGTTTGAAAGAAGATGAGCAAAGAAGAGATGTTTTCAATGATTTTTGCGTAGAGAATTATGTGACGCAGAGAAGAAGTTTGGTCCACATCGCTAGCATCGAGCCCTTTTGTTTTTGTCGTCAATGGATATTATCTTATCTATATATGCATTCACGTAAATAAAAGAGGTCTAAACCAATACCTAAAACAGAAATAGATCATGGTCCCTGGACTAAATTGTGACATTTTCACATTCTTTGGACCAAATTGAGGAGAGTGCAAAAATTCGTGGGCTTAAATAAGGAATAAAGTATCTGATGCCTGTAGCCTATATTGTTTGTGTAACGACCCGGTCGATCGTTTCGTGAGTTATAGCCTCGTTTTCCCCATTTCTGTCTCCTTTTGTGTTCCTCAGCTATATTTGATCGTATCGCGTTGGTTGGTTCGGGTTCGGAGTGGTTTTGGAGTGAATTGAGACACTTAGGCTCTTTTGTGAAGGCTTAAGTTGGGAAAGTTGACCGGATGCTGACTTATGTGTAAACGACCTCGGAACTTAATTCTGATGGTTCTGTTAGCTCCATTAGGTGATTTTGGACTTAGAAGCGCGCGCGGAATGTGATTTTGAGGTCTGTGGTAGAATTAGGTATGAATTGGCGAAAGTTGAAAATTTGGCGATTTTGGCCGGCAGTGAAAAAATTCGATATCGAGGTCGGAATGGAATTTCGGAAGTTGGAGTAGGTTCGTAGTGTCATTTGTGACGTGTGTGCAAAATTGGGGTCATTCGAACGTGATTTGATAGGTTTTGGCGTCGTTTGTGAAATTTGGAAAAATTTAGATGTTCTTAGGCTTGAATCCGAGGGTAATTTGGTGATTTGATGTTGTTTTGAGTGACTCGAAGGTTCGACTAAGTTTGAATGATGTTATGGGATGCGCTGGTATGTTTGGTTGAGGTCCCAAGGGCCTCGGGTGAGTTTCAGGTGGTTAACGAATCAATTCTCGGCTTTAAAAGTTGGCAGGTTCTGGTATCAGCTGTGTCTGGTGTAGGAAGTGCGGACCGCGGAGGCAGTATGCGGCCGCGGTGGGAATTTCGCGGGCCGCGGAAGAAGGAATGCGGCCACAGTGTATTTTATGCGGACTGCGGAAGGTAAGGCTCAGGGTCCGCGACAGGACTTACGCGACCGCGGTGAGGAGTGTGCGGCCGCGATGGATTTATGCGGACCGCGAAGTGAAGGTTCAGAGGGAACTATATAAGCGAGGTTTAGGATTTTATTTCACATCTTGGACTTTGGGAGCTCGGTTTGAGGCGAATTTTCGGAAGTTTTTCAAGGAAATCATCTGGGTAAGTAATTCTAACTCGGTTTTGGCTTATATTCATGAATATATCATTGAATTCATCATTTGATTTGTGATTTGGGATGGAATTTGGGAAAAATTGGTGGAGTTTCATAAAATCAATTTTTTGGAACTGAAAGCCCATTTGAGGTAGGATTTGAGTTAAACTAGTATGGTTAGTCTTATAATCGAATGGGTTGTCGGATTTTGCGACTTTTGTCGGATTTCGAGACGTGGGCCCAACTTTTGAGTTAACTTTTTGACTTTTGACCTAAAACTTAGCATTTTCTTATGGGATTGATTCCTTTAGCTCGTGTTGATTGTATCGAATTGTTTGTGGCTAGATTCGAGGCATTTGGAGGCCGGTTCGAGAGGCAAGAGCATCGCGGAGTAGGCATTTGACCGGTTTGAGGTAAGTAATGATTGTAAATCTAGTCCTGAGGGTATGAAACCCCGGATTTCGCACCGCTTTACTATTTCAAGGTGGCGGGCATGCTAGGTGACAGGCGTGTGGGCGTGCACTGTTGAGGATTGTGACTTGGTCCGTCCCGTAGCAACTATAAAGTTGCGTATTTGGCTGAAATTATATGATGCTTATGTGTTTTAGAAAGGGTTTCTATAAATTGGGTTGAATGCCATATTTGGGCCTTGGGCCGGAGCTGTTTGGACCCTTAGGGGCCTTTTTTTTCTTACTTATCCTCTCACTGTTTTGATTGAAAATCTATACTCAGTCATGCTATACTTACTGATTTCATAACTCAGTCTTTATTACTCTGTTTTGATACATATAAAATGTTGTTTTGGGCTGAGTACCCTGTTTTACTGATAGCCCGAGTGGTTTGAGAGGTTTATGACTAAGTGAGGCCGAGGGCCTGTTTTTGATGAGGATATTATGGGATGAAAGAATTACAACCCATGTCACTTGGCCTAACAGCCCAACTGAAAATGGCCCACATTTGAAGCTCTTACCCTACTTAGCCCATGTTGTACATAACTTGAAAGAAACTTTTCAGCCTTTAGCCCACTATTAAAGACATACTTTTAGGGTTTTAATTATTTTCTTCTTTCTTCATTCCCTTCTCTCTCACCGCCTCTCACTTCTTTCTTTCTAACCCACATAGTTCCCTCATCCTCTCTTAACCTAGCCCTCGCTATTCCCCTTCCTCTACCCTCCACGCAGTTCTGCCATTAATGGCTCGAAGAAGGCTCGGGCTCCTACTCTGTCGTCCATGGTGGCAAGCAGAAGAATATTGAAGATTTTTTAAAGAAACATGAAAATACACAAAGATCTGAAAATAAATAGCTCTCAAACTTGATTTGCACCAAAATATCACCACTAATGTTGGAAGATTTTGAAGTTTGAAGTTCTGGTCATTATTATTTTGACCTTGAAGTCTCGAATCTGAAATTGGGTTTGGATAAAAATCATAACTATGTAGCAGTTTGTATCAACACTGTATACTAGTGTATAATTGTGTATATGGATATACAAACACCTCTTATACACTATTATACATGTTTATACAAGTTATACAGTATTGTATAATTGTGTATAAATGTGTATATTTGTGTATAATATTGTATATTTATATATTTTTTCAGTTTATAAGGATGTATATACATTGTTAGTGTGTAAGAGGCCTCTACAGAAGTTTGACACTTCCTTCTCTTCTTCTTTTTCGTGTAATGTGTTGTATGAGCGTTGGAGGGATTCTACAATTCATTTACCAAGTTTTTATTTTCTTTTATCCTGTTGGATTGCTTCAGCAATTGCACATAAAAGTGTTTGAATTTCTTACCTTCAGATAATATGTATTATTCAGGATTTTTGAGTTGCGTTGTGGATGATTTGCATTTTTTTATCAAATGCTTAATAATCAAAGGAAATCAACAGAATGAAAACAACTGGTTGTATACA